>NW_016690229.1:121127-292746 GCF_001604755.1 Lepidothrix coronata | reverse complement strand
CGCCCCGGCGGCGGCGGCCCCTCAGGACGGGAAGTAGTCCCGGCCGGGGGCGCGGCGGAGGGATCCCCGCGCCGGACCAGCCGCAGGGCGCGGCGCCTCCTAGCGGGGCCGGGGTAGATCCCGCCGCCGCCGCCGCCGCCGCCATGGCCGCAGCCGCCCTGCCGCGCCCCGCGGGGGCCCCCCCGCGGCGGGGCCGTGTCAACGCCCGGTGGGGCGGGCGCGGCGGGTCCGGCCCCATCGGGACCCCCGGGGCTCCCCCGCCCCCCCCGGGGCGCGGCCCCCTCCCCTCCCGCCGGACAATGAGTCCCGTATGCTAATGAGGGGCTGGCGTCACTTCCGCTCTTTCTCGGCCGCCATCTTGGCCCGGGCAGCTGTGGGCAGCGGGACCCGGCTGTATTGTCTGAGGGGCCCGGGCGCTGCCCCCGCCTGCCGCCCGCGCCCCCGCCCCGCGCCCCCGGACCAGTGCCCGCCGCTCCCGCCCCCGAGGCCGCCCCGCACCGCCCGCCCCGCACACTGCCCCCCCCCAACATCCCCCCCTTTGTCTCCCCCGCGCCGCCGCCGGCTCCGCTCCGCCCGCCCGCCCGCCTCGGGACCGGGCGGCGCCGGGGAGGGTCCGGCGTCCCCCCCAGCCCGCCCTCGCTGCGAGGACAGCCCGCTCAGGTAGGTGCGAGCGCGGGTCCGCGGGGCGACCCGGGCGGGGGCAGCGCCCGCCCGCCCCCTCCCTGCCTCCCTCCTCCTCCTCCTCCCGCGGGCATCCCGCGCCCTGCCCGCCGCGCCGGCTGCGGGGCTGGCGGCGGCCCCTCCCCACCGCACACATGTTGAGGAGCCCCGGCGGCTGCGGGCACCGGGCGCTGCTCTCGCCCCGCCGCCAGCCCGGCCGCCTCCCTTCCCCGCACGGCCGCGTCCCGGGGCAGCGGCAGCGCCAGCGCCAGCCGGGCCAGCATCCCGGGGTGCGGCTGCACCGGTGCTGAGCGGAGCTAGATGCGATGAATGGGAGCAGCCGAGGGGTCCGTGCCCGCGGGAAAAGGCGGGATCCGCCGCTGCCATCCCGAGCCGCAGCCGCGGGATGGAGCGGCGCTGCCTCACCCGCCCCTGCCCCGGGCTACAGTTACCGACACCGCTCCGCAGACAAAGGCGGGGAACCCACCCCCGGAGCCTCGCACCGCACCGGGGAGACACCCCCGTGTCGCGCACCCCTTGCCCGCGGCGGCTGCAGCCCGCGGGGGTCCCAAAGCAAGCCCCGCGGGGTGCGCGGTGCGGGGGTGCCCCCAGCCCCGGTGCCCCCGGCCGTGCCCGCGGGGGACACTCGGGCCCCCCCGATCCACCGCAGCCAGGCCGGGGCGCTGCACGGCGGCACCGCCAGGGGGCGCCCTGCGCGCCGGGCCCCGCTGCGGCGGGGGGGGCACCGGGGGGGCCCCGGGACCGGGGGGTGGCAGGAACGGGGGCACCGGGCGCGGGCCGTGTCACGGCCGGACGGGCCTCGCGGTTGGTTCGCTCGCTGAGCCCTCGGGCACGTGGCTGCAGCCCCCAGCCCGCGGCGCGGGGCGTTCCTCGAGCCTCGGGGGGCTTTGTCTGGGGCCGCGGGGCAGAGCCCCCGTACCTGGAGGTGTTGTCGTTCGTTGTTTATTGGGTGTATTTGAGGCGTTTGGTAGGTGTGAAAGAGGTTTTTATTCCTGCACCCCTTTTTCTTATGTTGGGGGTTTTTTTTGCTGGCGATGTTTTTATTTATTTTTACGCCTATTTTCTGTTTCTGTTGGAGGTGCAGGGTGTGAGCTAATGGAGACACAGCACTGCTGCCTGTCAGGGTAGCACGGACCGACCTTAGCTGACTGCTGTGGCTCAGCTGTGTGTGCCCCAGCACTGCTTCCTCCTGCAGGGTCTCAGGAAAACTTTCATTTGAGGACTCTGGCAACTCATAATCACAAGTTGTCATCCTTCTAGGTGAGAAAGATGGACCAACCTCCTTGAGAAACAGAAAAGCAGGGGATTTTTTTTTTTGTGCTTCTAATAACAAACCAAACCCAGGCTTGGTTCCTGTGCAGATATGCATTTGCAGATGTTGGGCAGTAGTTTGCTGTCAGCACATGGACATGTACCATGATATGTGCTGAAATCTTCAAACATTCGCCAGAGACAACACCAGAGGAACACCCTGTTGTTAAAAGAATTGCACCAGATGCTGATGGGTTACCTAATGGTAACATAATGGTTAACTTTTCTGAAGATTATTACAGCACGTACTTAAACTTCACACGACAAATAACTTGTTTTTCAAAAGTAAAACTAAGTTAAATGGCTTTGTACTTTTTCTTTTCTAGTATGTTGCCCTTTACTCAAATCAATATCATTTTTAATTAGCTCATAAGAATTATTTTTTGGTCTCCAACAGAAGTGAGTTGCTCCCAGTGTCTGGGAACAGCTCTGAGATTATTGCAAACTGATATGTTTTTTGTGCCCCACTATTTAAAACAATCTTGTTTTGTTTTGAATTTGAAGTGATGATCCATCAGACAGGTTCGTAGAAAGTATCTCCTTAGGTTACCACTCTTTATGCTTCAAACTCTGTTGTCATGAAGAGTTTGTAAGCTCACTTGTGTTCAGGTGTAGGAGGGAGATGCTTTGGAAGTGTGGGAGATGAGGAGGGTGAAAGGTGGCTGGTTTGCTTGTAGGTAGGACAGACAAGTGTCTGCTGCTCACAGTGCTTAGGAATGAAAAGCCTTCACAGGAGAGGAGCTTCTTGGCTGGTTTGGGAAGTTCCTGCCCTGCAGCATTAACCATCAGCTGCACAATCACCACACCTAGGAAGGTGTGTGTGCTCCTCAGGAGGAGGTGAAGAACTTCATGGTGTTTCTGTGTGTGCAGGGTAGAAGTTACCAGTTGTCAGAAGGTGCCCATGAGCATTTCCAGAGCTGGTGCGTGTCACTGACAGGGTTATATTGCAACAGCATTTTAATTAAGCATTAATAGTATAAAACCTCATTTGTTGGGTGCGTCCCAAACTCCCTGTGCCGTGACTGAATCGCTGGTAGATCGTAGGTGAGTGTGTTCCCGTGTTCTGGGGAAGGTGAGCTGTGCTCACACACTGCAGAGGGAATAATGGAAGATTATTCCCAACCCAGCTTTACCACTCCATAATAACAGTAAACACTGAAAGCAAATGTGAAAGTTTACCGTAGCATTCCTGGAATACAGAAACATATCAGAATCTTATCAGTAGTCAGAAGTCATACAGTCCAAATGTATATTTTATAGCTTCTTATTAAGATGGCAGCTGATTTGATTGATGCAAAGAAAGCAATTGAAACAAATGGTTTTGTGCAGCAAAGGCAGTGCTCCTGGGTTAATGTGTTTATTTTGAGGTGGCTGCAAATCAGATTTAGCAGCTTTGTAGGAAACTTATTGGGGCGTGTTTTGTGGGGTGGTGTTTTCAGGAAGGGAAAGTTGTCTTTGCTCCACTACTCGAAGTTGGTTTAGGTTGGGAATGAACAAACCAGTGTCAGATCTGAGGAGGACCAGTGTAAGTGTGTGGGGCTTGGGTGTCAGGAGAGGCAGGGAACAGGTACAGGGCTGCAGCTGCTCAGTGTGTCACAGGTGTCACTGGAGCTGCTTTATCTGCAGGGGAAAAAATGGGGAATTTTTTTAAATCATAGTTCAGCTGAGGTTTTGTATTAACCATGCTGCATTTACTGGGGTTGTGTTTTCTAAGGTGCTTGTAACATGCTTGTTTAAAAAGCCAGCAGCTGACTATACTGGCCTGCATCTGAACAAGCAGCACAGGAGTTTTTCATTATAGTAAGTCAAGATCTGCTCTGCCTAGATTTATATCTATATAGGTATTTAGGATATGGTTTCTATGAGCATAATTGTAACAGGATAATTGTTAATGTGGAGGTAGTCCTGCCCATACAAGTAGATCTGCTGATAGAAGTGTGTTCTTAATAGTGTAAGAGATGGAGATGAGAATGAGAGGTGCTGGTCTGAATCTGTATGTGCACTAGAACGAAAAGAACTCTTGTTCATGTTAATTTAGTTTTCTCAAAAAGAAATCCTATACCTTCTGCATATGTGGAAGGTGTGTTTTGCCTCAGCTGATACACTGGGGAGGAGTGCCCTGGCTTTCCTAGGCAGGATGGCCAAATTGCCCTATTCCTTTTGAGCTTTCAGGAAGAACTTAGATCTGGTTTAAAAATCAAATACACGTTCTAGATTTGAATAAAGACATTTTTTGAGAGGGTGTAGCTCTTATTTATCTACCTGAGGGCCATATGCCTCAAGGCAAGAGCTGCATTGTTCAGAGCTTCACTGCAGCTCTCAAAAGGCAAACAGGAGGCTTGAATTTAGTGTCTGTGATCTCACAGTAGTGCTCTTGAATGTGTGTGGCAGTTGATGGTTTTGAGTAAGAATGGAGTAAATATCATTTTTTCTGCAGTGAGTCACTTACAGTCGCCACCATTTATATCCTTAGTTGTTGGGGTTTTTTAAGGAGGCATTAAAGATTATTTTGATGAAAAATGACAGTGACTGTTGGCCTATGCCTGTGTAGCTGACCCTGTGAACACCCCACACCTGCAGGTGTATCCAGATCATGTTGCCAAATGTTTGATTTAATATCTACTTCTGGAGTAGTGTCTAAAACAATTTATAAGAATTAGAAAGTAAGCAGCTGTGTGAGCAGCTGTCCCCTGAAGAAGCACTCAGCCCATCCAGCCCCTCAGGTGGAGGGAAGGGCCTGCTCTGGCTTCAGTTTGCTGTCTCTTCCCTGCCCCAGCTCCCCTCCTCTGTCCCAGCCCCCAGCAGTGCTCCCTTTCACCCCGTGTCACCTCTCCTGTGCACTGATCTCTGCTGTGACTCTGGTAGTTTGTGCTGGTGCTGCAGCTGGGCCAAGGGAGCTGTTGGTGATGCAGATTCATAGCAGCAACAGTGAGGGGACAAAATGGCTCTTGGAATCTAAGTGGGCAAGATAATGGTCTTAAAATGCTTTTTTTCCTTCCTAACTGGTCCAACTCAAGTTTGTGATGTTCTGTTCTGTTTTGTTTCCCCATTGCTGCTGCTGCTCTGAAGGCCTTGCCTGTGGAAGGTTCCTGAGTCAGCTGGAGGACAGCAGTAGCTGAGGTGGATTAACACTGGAATGTAGGCAGGGGCTGGAGCACTTGGGAGCTATGCTTAGACAGAAAGGGAAAGAGGTAAGAAATGTGAAGTGGTAAGACTGATTTTAAGCTCTTCTTTACAGACTTTACCCAATCTTGTAATGCCAGCATTTGTGCGTCGTGTGTGTGAAGTGTGAGGCAGAGGAAAAACAATCGGCACCAGCCTCCTTCCCTGACTATTTTTACACTTTAAATACTCAATGCAGCCAGTTGGCGAGATCCCTTCAATAGCTGATGTATCTGCTGTCTGAGAAAGCACGGATTGGCAGGGCTTTGGATGAGCCTGTGAAAGTATTTGTGTGCTCCATTGTGCCTGGGCTGCTCTGCCCCTCCACACAGGCCGTGCCTCTGCTGGGCAGGACACACCAAGGCTGCACTTCCCTCCTGATGTAAATACCTGTGTGTGTCTGTGCTGCCATGAGCCCTGTTCCTGCTGCCCTGGGGCTTGGCCCAGGCCCAGCACTTGTGTGTGGTGAGTGAAGGAGCTGCTCTGCGCCCAGACCACTCCTTTTCAGCTGGATGGGGCTCTGCTCTGGCTGCTGACACAGTGGTGATGTCAGGAAACATGACACACAGGGCTGGGGACCCTTTTCCCTTGCAGTCTAATCTGGCTGCAGTTTCACAGTCAGTGTAATCCAGTCATAAATTACATGTATATTGATTATTTGCTTTGTTCCTGCACATTTTACAGCGACTTCTGTGCCGCTTTGTTTAATTAGACAAATGTTTTTGCGAGCTTTGCATTGAAAATTTTAAGGTGATTCTTGATTTAATTTAAATAGTAACTGCTCATTCGTTAACCATTCTTCTATTTCCAAAATAATTTTTATTCTGGGATTGTTCATGCTTAGCTACAATCTAGATGAGGATTATTTTGCAATTGTAGAGCATATTCATGCAGCCTTTTTTCCTGATCACTGAAGTGTGGATATCATGATGTAAGCAAATAATATCCTTTGTGCTTCAATGATCTCCACTCTCGATTTCAAATTTCAGCAAGATGTGCAGGCTTTGCTGCATTTCACACCCAAATCTTTTAGAAATAGCCCTAAACAAGCCAGGCTCTCCTATTAAGTATGTGTGTTGCATCTTGATTTCACTGCACATGTCTGTATGCATATAAACATTTATCTTTGGAGGTCTTGGACAGGCACAAAAATATCCTTTAAGATGGCAGTAGTTGTGCAAGCCTAATTCTTGAGCTGCAAGTGCCTCTAATTCAAGATTTCCTGTGCCCTGGAGAATGGACACAATTTCAAACTGCTTCTCAGAGTGCAGTAGATTGCTGGTGTTGATGTGGGCTTTGTCATGTGTGTTCAAAAGATCCCTCAGAAAACACTCAGATTTAGCAACAGCACATCCTTTGACACACCTCAGCCTATGTCACCTAAATCAGAAAACCCAGGAGGAGCTCCCAGCAGAGTGTAGGGAAGCAAGTTGTTCATCAGGAGCAGAAATGAGGAGTTGTGGTTCCCAGAGCAATCGAAATGTGACCATTTTGGATTTCACAGTGGGGCACAGAGGTGCCACAGTGCCCAGGACTCCTCCTGAACAGAAGTGGATGAGGAAACAGTTAATTCCCTCTCAGTTTTGCAGTGAGTGTCCACACCCACCAGATGGAGCTTCGGGCTCCAGTGGAAAATTCCAGAAATTGAGCAAGAATGAGAAGTGTGTGAATGACTTAGGAGATCCCTGTCTGCTGGACTGCAGAAGGTGGGCTTTTAACCTTTAAATAAAGAATGAATGGAGACAGGCACATCAGCCTTATCAATTCCTTTCACTCCAGCTGTCTTCCATGAAGTTTCTCCTGTGATGACAAGTTGGGAAACCTTAGTGCAAGAGCTGAAGGGACACAGCAAGCACCAAAAAAGAGATGTAAACCAGAGTTTCATGAACCCTTGCTGAAAATTGCCTATAGCCATTGAAACAGCACAGTAAAGATTTAGGCTCAGAATTTCCTCCAGAGGATAAGATGGGAGTGTTTTAGTACCACACTTTAGATGGACTCATCTCCTCTCCTGAAGCCATGTTTACATGGGATGTCAGGAGAAGGGGTGTGAAATGGTCCTTTTGGTTTGACACACAGCTTGAATTTTTTTTGGAGGTAGCTGATTTAATCTCTGAAATGTTCTTTAAGTGTTTCCTTTTGACAAAGGGTCTTTTAAGAAATAGTGTGTTTGTCTGTGAGTGGGAGCTGGTGTCACGTGCACAGTGCTGCTTGAGTTTGGCAGTGCTTTGACCTGGTAGCAACTTGCAGTTGTTGATTGCCTTCAGTTCCAGGTGTCTTAGTTTTAAAACAACGTCAGGTTTTTCCTCAGGGTTTGATTTGGGGGTTGTTTTTTCACGTCTTTTCAATAAGTCCTGTTTTGGGTGTAGATGTGGGTTAAAGGACCTTGGATATAGGAACAAGCTGAAGGGCTGGGGCTCATTTGCTTAAGGTTGAACTGAAGTGCTGTGTCTGACCTGGAGCTGTGCATCCCCACTGGAGCTGGGGTGTGTTGGAAGCTGCAGGACCATCCTGTTCCCTGGGCAGGACCTTCCAGCTGCAGTGGCTGAGAGGAGGTGCTCTCAGTTCAAAATGTTGCTGTTACAAAACACTCTCCCTCCAGGATTATAGTGGATTGGAAAAATGAGCCCTGAGTTGTCTGGCATTTCAGATGTGCTGTTAAACTGCAAATCTCATTACCTTCACAGGAGTGTGGGTGCACGGCCCTCAGAAAACTAGGCCAGAAATGCTTAAATAATGTGAAAAGGGAAGAGTCCAAGGGAAGAAAGTGAAAATGCTCAAAGTCAGGCAGCGATAGATGTGTCGGGAGCTGACTCTTCAGTCACTCAGTGCAGGGAGGAGAGAGATTTAATTGCAACTCTCACCTTTTCAAGGGAGTTTTTAGTAGCTTCAGTTCTTTCAACTTCTCTGTACTCCCTGGTATTTCTACTCCTGGTGTTTTTGACTTGCTCGCTTTTCCCTGAGACACCTTTCTGCTTCCTGGCTCTCATTCTTCCTTGCTCAGCTGTCCTGGAACTGTCATGTCCCAGAGTCCCAGGGACAGGCCATCCTTGTCCTCATGTGAATATAGAGTGTTACACACCATCATTCCACACAGCACCATTTAACCTGCATACACAGGGAGGCAGCTTTTCTGTTGCTGTGGGAACCACAGGTTCATTTTCTTGCATATTTTTCTTGTATTTTAAGAGATTTCACTCAGTGTTGCACTACCAGGCTTCTTTGCAAATCTGTTTCATGGCTGCCTTTTAGAGCATGTTATTAAATGTAGTTAGCTGGGCAAATTGTTTAAAGTTGCCTTATTCTAAAAGCAGTTGGAATAGGGAGATAAAAAGCACAGTATCAAGAAACCAAGTCTTGTTTCATCTCACCCAGGATCTTAGAGCTGCAGCCAGCTCTGATGTTTGCTCCTGTGTTGGGCTGTTAGATAAAATACTGGCAAAATAAGGGCTAAAATAAAAGAAATTTGGATTATATAGAGTCAGAAATGCCAGATGCTTGGGGATCCTTGTCAGCAACACAGTGCAGGGCAATGATACTCAGTCTGTGGAGACCCAGCATGGGATGAAGTGCTTCCCTGAGCTCAGCATCATCAGCCTGATAAACTAATTGTCACTGATCTGCTCTCAAGGCTGATGGGTCCTCACCCACAAGTGTGCTTTCTGCAGGGAGGATTCCATGGGAGAGAGGTAATTTGGGCTTCCTAGAGGCACGTGGGCACTAGGTTACCTTCTAGTTAGAAAATACTTCAGTATGAAACAACCACCCATCATCCATCCTTACCTGTCTGAAGGTATGGCTGGTGCTCTTGTTAAAGCAGATGCAATATTCAGTTTTGCCTCAGTGTGAAGCATTTTAAGAATTTTGTCTTTTTTAATTTCTTAAAACGTTTTAGTGTCTTGTGTTGGAACTGTACTTGCCAAAGAAAGCAATCTGTACTTTCAGCTGTGGCTGTTCTGTCTGAATAATGAAGAGATTAAAATCTAACAATTTATTTTGCTTTATGCCTTGGCAAAGTAATTCTAAATGACTCAACAAGTTTTGCTTTTATGAACTTTAGATTTGGCTGTTCCAGATTTCGTGGTGCTGCTGTTGTGTCTTGTGTTTCCAGTCTGTTCAAAACTGAGTTTCTGTCCATAGCTGATGGGAGTTGAAGAGGGATCAGTCTTCCAGCAGAAGTGTGATCATTTACATGCCATTCCCCAAAACTTCCCATTCTCCTCCTAGCAATGTAATTGAGTTCTGATCTGAATTAAATTCCTTCCCAAAGGAATGTGTGTCCCCAGGGCTGTGACTGACACCTGTTTGATGTCCCATAGTCTGGTCATTGAAGGTGGGGCCTGTTTGTATGGACCCTTGCAGGAAGAATGAGCTGCCCAAGGCAGTGCTGTTGCTGTGGGTGCTTCAGTGTCCCTCAGCCCTGCAGGGTGCAGCTGGGGGTGGTGCTGAGTGCTCAGGGCAGTGCTGTTGCTGTGGGTGTTCACTGTGTCCCTCAGGGTGCAGCTGTGAGCTGGGTGGTGCTGAGAGCTCAGGGCAGTGCAAACAGCTCTGAACCCCTCAGCCAGAAGGTTGGCTGGAGTGTGAGGAGGAGCATTCCCACTCTGTTCACTGCTGGACTTGTGCACTGGGTGCCTGAACTGCACTCTGAGCACTTCTCGGTTCCTCAGGCAGCACCACCCAGCACAATCTGCTATTTAAGCTACAGCACTGTGGTTTGGAAGGAGCACTGATGGCTCATTATCAATGTGAGATTGCCCTTATCACATCTCTTACCTTTGTCTTTACCACTTTGTTTTGTACAGCAGGACATGATCCTCCTCCTGTGCCCGGGCTGGGGGCTCCCCCAGTAGGGTCAACATCCCCCTGAGCGGGCGGCCTGCAAGAGAGTTGGGTTGGGAGGCTTTTGCAGGAAACTTGTCCAATGAGTCTGAGACGCCCAAGCACCATCAATTTTGGAGGTAAATACTTCATCATATGTACTGAATAGATGGGGAAGAGTTGAGATTTTCATTTGACAAAGTATGGGCAAAAAATAGTAGAAAGGATAGTTTTGACTGTTTGCTTCTGAGGTTTGGATGTTTTGAACTTAAAAGGAACACCAGCTTGAACTCCAGAGAAATTGAGGGGTGGTGGTTTTGGGCTCAATCAGTCTGGCAGCTTCACTGCAGATTAATTAGTTTCCTGGGTTAAAATTTTCTCTCCTCTGTTGGTTTAAAACCATCAGAAGTAAAAGTGAAAGCTGGTTCTGACTGCAAGGGAAATGACCGGCCTGCCTGAAGTAATGCCATGCTAACTGGGGGAAAAACCTCTGAATTGGGGTAGGGAAGTTCAAAGATACTTAATTCAAGTTGGATGTCCTTTAAAGTTATTCCTTGGAATCTGCCATTACATATTTGAATCTCAATTGAAATGTTTAATTTTGGAAATTCAGCTGAAATGCTCTTTATTAAGATATTTTCTATCATTTGTCTATAGCTTGGTCTGTCAAAGTGGGCTGTATAAAGGGAGGGGAGGGAAGAATACTGTGAAAAGTTAAGCCAAAGGGGGAAAAAACCCCACCAACAAAACAAACAAATGAAAGAAAATATAACAATTAGTCTCAGAAGGTGTTTTTTTTTAAATGACAAATTTAAATGTTGGTACTTGCCTTGGGTGGGGGAGAGGGGAGAATAATTTGCATGACGTGTGTTTTACTTCCAATTTAATTCATGCTGTTATTGGAATTGAATCAGGTTACTGATCAAATTGTAAAGATAATGTACGTTTAAAAGTGAATGAGTTAAGTTTGCTCGAGTAAACACCAGTAATGTCCTGGCACCCAGCCCACAGAGAAGTGAAACCCTGGTGAAGGTTTGCAGTGTCTGGGTTGCACTGAGGATGTTGATCCTGGGTTCTCGTTGCTTTCTGATTTTAATGCCAACTGTTATTCCCAAATATTTAATACCTAAACTGAGGCTGTCTGGTAGAGAGCTACCTACACCTTTTAATGAAGTAATTTGGAGCATAATCTGAATTTTCTGTACTAATGTGTTGCCAAACTGCATGCATTTTTTTGATTATGGTGTTTGACTCTGCTGCAGCCCTTCCCTTTTAGTATTATGGATATTAAGAAATTTGGGGTTGAATTATTGGAATGAAAACCATGGGATCATGATACAGAGCTAACAAAGGCAATGGACCGGAGGAGAGGGTTTAAGTGTGTGGGGTGGGGTATTTATGTAGGGGAAAGGAACAGCTTTTAGAATAAGGGTTTGAAACATTGCTTTTTCTGTAGGAAAAAGATGGAGTATTGCATGCTGGGAACAAGTGCTTTCCAAAAGGTAGCTAAATTTTAAAAGTACATTTGTTTCATTTTGTTTTGGGCTTTGCTTAAGTATTCTAATCTAGTAATTTTGTCCTTTTCTGCAGTTTTCATTTTGATTAGACCTCTGCAAATCTCTCTTCTAAACAAAAGTTAAACAAAAAAGCCCAACCAAAACAAACCCAAAAAACCCTCAAACCTGGGCCACAATTGCAGTTTGTCATTGCTGAAGCATTGCTCAGTGTGTACACAAAGGAATTTAAAGGTTGTTCGTAATGATATAACTTCTTCCTGGGGTCTGTTTTGTTCTCCACGATTTCAAAATCGCAGGTATTAACATTGTTACATTTGAAGATATGAATGTGTTGGGTGAATACAGAGAATAACCAAAAGTAAAACCTTTTGTTAAGTGTAATCTGCATTGGCACCTCTTTAAAACCAAGAAACTCAAACCTCAAAACCCCAAACCCAAGAAGCCCCACTCCTGGGGAATGCTGTCAGCAGAAACTCCAAGTAAATAGTCTCATTTTTTTCCCTTTGTTCTTGTGATTAGCAAGACATAACATACTTGGAGGAAGTCTGAGTAGATGAGTCAGGACTTATTTCATTAACTGCAGTTAATGTTTTGGCCAGGTTTCCCCAGGAAACAAAGCTTACACAATTTTTCAGATTGTGGCTTGTCTCCTAATGCCTCTTCCCAGCCAAGAGAAGAGGGAGCCATTTTCAACCAAACTGGGTGGAGATGGAGGTCTGAAAAGATCAATTAGCACCTTTAAGTTTGGTTCAGTGCAGCTCTCCACTAAGGGAGGAAACAGGTTTGACCATTCCCAAGTTTCCTTCCCAGCTCTCCTAGCAGCCTGTTCCTTCAGTTGGGTGCAGCAATGCCGAGGGGCTGCTAAAAGCTCAGTGGGAGGGGTCGTGAGGAGGGCACAGAAATCTCAGTGCTCAGGCCTGGGGCTCCAGGGCGTTCCAGAGGGCTCCAGTGGGTCCCTTCCCGGTGCTGCAGAGGGGCCGGTGAGGTGGTGCCTGGAGCTGGCAGTGCCTGTCCTCATCCAACACGGAGCGAGCCCAGGGCTGTGCAGGGGAGAGAACAAGCAGTGCATTGTCCTGGCTTAGCATTCGAAGTCTGGACTCCTTTGGAGTGTTGGTGTTGGTGCCTGGCTGGGTGCATGTATAGTGTGTCATTCCATGGATACGATATTATTGCAGGTACAGCAGCAGCTCATGATGCCCCGTAAAGCTTTTCTTTCCCAGAAAGAAAAGCAGGCTCGTGCCAGGGAAAGGGATATGTTAAAAAAGAGGAGGAGGCGACAAGACTATCTCAAAAGAAGCGTGGAACCACAGAAAAATACTGAAACAATAAAATGGCACAGGGATGATGAGAAGAGGAGAGAAAATGAGCAAGTTAAGGACAAAGATATCAAGAAGCGGTGGAGACAGGATGAGAGAGAACGACGAAAGAATGTGGACGCTATGAATTGGCACAGGGAAGAGGAGAAGAGGGAAAATGAGCGAGGTAAGGACCAAGAAGGCCAAGAACCAGCAAAGAAAGGAGGAGGATGAGGGGGAAGGAGCACCGAAAAGATGGACCTTTGAGGCAGCAGAGGATGATGGGGAGAGGGGAAAAGAGAGAGTAAGAGAAGTTCTGGTTTATAAGCATGTGCAGAAATGTTGCTTTAATGAACTAGAGTTCTTACATTGCTGATGATTGTAATAAGATTGATGTGAGTGGAGATGTAAACTAACAGTCACAGTGGGACAGAAGAGGCTGGGTTTACACACTGCTTATCCAATTGCCTGTTTGCACACACGCTCACACCTAATGCTTTGTTCAGCAGTGCCATTGGTAATGCTGGGAGTCAGATCACCCAAAACTTCAGGTTTTCTCAGTCTTCATAATAGGATTAAATGAGAGCATTAGGAAAGGGAGGGTCAACCTTATGTGCTCATAAGAGAAGGTAAAACTGATGCTTTATTATTTTTTTTTTAATAATGTCCCTAAGAGAGTTGTAATTGCATGGACAGATCTATTCTGAGGTCAGTTATTCAGCATAAGTTGTATGGAAGTGTGAATTTCATGGAATGCCTTTAAGAAGCAGCAGCTCAAGAGATGAAAAGAAGAAATTTGAAGACATTAGGAAGAAATTCCTCTCTGTGAGGGTGAGGAGGCCCTGGCACAGGTTGCCCAGAGAAGCTGTGGCTGCCCCATCCCTGGAAGTGTCCAAGGCCAGGTTGGATGGGGCTTGGAGCAACCTGGGATAGTGGAAGGTGTCCCTGCCCATGGCAGGGGGTGGCACTGGATGGGCTTTTAAGGTCCCTTCCAACCCAAACTGTTCTGTGAAGATTCTATGAAAAAATAAACTTAGTGTATAAGGGGTGCCCTGAGGGGTAGATGCTGCTTATTATGAGTAACTTTATATATTTCATTGTGAGGGAAAATGCTCTCAAATGGAGTTTCCAGCTTTCTACCTCTATGTTCCTGTGAGGTTTTTATTGTAGGACTGGGAATGATCAGCTGGTAAAAAGAAACTGAACATCAAGAAAATTGCTAAATGTGTGTAAAAAAAGTTTGCACTTCCTTTTTTCATTCATATTTTTCACTCAGTACTCACTAGGAAAGGTTAATTTTTGCAGTTCTCCTTTTCTTGATTGACTGCTTCTTCTAACTGCTCTGCTCTGGGAACTCAGATCAACTTAGAACTATGTTCATGACACTTTTCAATGAAATAAATGAAATATCCAGACAGGAACTTCCCAGTTATTCCTCTAGTCCCATTAGAGTCTAGAATTCCATTGGCTTGGTTGTGCCAGTGATGAACAGGCACTTGGGAAGAGCCAGTGGCCACTGAAGAGCTTCAGGATCCCTGTCCTCGTACAGGTCTGGGATGCCTGAACAGGATAAAATGCACTGGGGGCTGGGGGGTTTGTGTCCAGCTTTTGGGGAATTCCATAACTGGTTTTTACCTGCCATTTCACAGCAGTGCTCTCTCCAAACCTGGCTGGGTGCAGACTCTCCCTCAGAGAATGTTCAGGTCACCCACGTTCTGTGCTTGCTCGTCATGGGAGGTGTCCTGTGTGGGCAGGAAATGGTGTCATTTCCAGTTAAGCACAAAGAGAAGGAAACCTAGAGTAGGTTTTCTAGAAAACCTAGAGTGGTGCTGTCATGGTGCCTTTGCACAGCAAGGTCTTCCTGCAGGTTAGTTCTTTAGTCTTTATTTCTTGCTGAAAACACTGTTTTACTGTGCAGACCATGACATTAGAAATACACTGTGCTTGCTGCTTGCACTGGACCAAAGCTGAAACATAAACCCAGCCTAGTGAGCACCCTGAATAGTCTCCAAAATTGCAAATAACACAGTGGGCAGATTGTGAATACTGGCTGAGGATTTCAGTTGAGGGAGAAAGGCTGTCTGCCACTGGTGCACCTTTCCCAGAATCTCAGCAGTGTTGTGGCTTGTGGGTGCTGTGAAGCTGCACGTGGGAAGATCAGTCCTTTCATCAGTGAGAGCTGGAACAGCCCCACACCTGATACCTGAGGGCATCAAAGGCAGCAGATGCACAGCAGCTCCTCTGCTGAGGGCCAAGATACAAAAGACCCACTGGAGAATTAAGATTTTAGTTACACTAAATAAGAAAGATCTTTTGGGGTCTAAAGACAGGTGGGAGTTTTCTCTTTTTTATCCCCTCTGATAATTTGGTGGATGTGGGTGTTTTTCCCTCTGGTGGTCCCTCCCCTGGCTCTGAGTGCAGACCTTCCTGTGAGGTGGGAGTGCAGCGTTGGGTGTGAGATCAGGACACCCCTCCTAAGGCAGAGCTGTTTGCCCTGACAGAGAAATGTAGCATAACATTCACTGTTGCAACCTAGAAGACTAAACCAGACGTGCAGTTACTGTATTTTACAGTAATTTTTCCAAATAATTGCACAGTCATCTTTTAAATTCATCTTTTGACTCAGCTCTTAAGTGGTTCCAGTCCCTTGGTAACTGGTATGTGTCAGGACTGAACTGCATGGCCAGTTGAAGCTGGTACAGTGAGGGTAGTTTATTAAATGTTAAAACTGGTTTAAAAATCAGAAATGTAACAGGAGGATGTGTCAGACATTCTGGGTGTTTTTAGAATAGAGACTGCAATTGTTTCCATCTGGAATTTGAAGTGCTAGTAAGTCAAGTGGTGAAGAGGTAATTTGGAGTTGGAAGTCACTGAAAGTCTGTCTAAATGCTAAGATCTGTTTTTTAAAAAAAAAGCAGTGAAGAGTTTGGGGTTTGTTAAAAATGCTCTGTGGCTTTACAGTGGCTAATTTGGGGCTAGACCTTGTTTCCTTTCTGTGTTGTCATGCCATAGAAATGAGAAGTCCTGGTTTCCTGTTCTTGGGATATTTGCACTGTTAAGTTCCTAAAACTAAGCAGCAATGATGGTTTTTTCCTGACTATTCACACCAGTGCTCCTGAGAGCATTTGAAGGTGTTACACCATTTCCCCCCTACTTTGACAAGGTTAGGGATGGATGGAGAGGAAAAGCCTTTTGCTGTGGGACAGGAGGGACCTCAGGCAGACAAAGCATCCCTCGTTTCCAGAACAGCATTAGTGTCTGGCTGGTGGTTGGAGATGCTGCTCAATCCCAGCAGGTTTCATGTCCACAGCCAAGGAGGTGCCAGCAGAGGGTTGTGTACAGTGCAATTACAGTTGGGGTACTGCTCTAAATAGAAATGAAGGGAGGTGCTAAAAGCGGCTTTTGTAGTCACAAACTACAATAATATCTGGCTCTCCACTGACTGTGATTAAATAGTCAGAAATTTCCTTAATCAAATGAACTGTGCTTGCTTGAGAATGAGGTTTTTTGTTAGATCAGGTGAGTTGGATTCAGCCATCAAGCAGAACTTGGTTGATTTTAAAAGCTGATCTGTAAAAGTTCAGGTTTCAGATGTGAAGATTTAATTTTCTCCTCTGTTATGATGCAGGGGAAAGGAAGGTCCTGGAGTTTCTTGTCTTGTTAAGACTTCACTGAGGCAGGCAAAGGGCAGAGGCAAGAGGTTGGTGCAGAGAGACCAGAGATGATCTTTTCAGGCAGTTCTAAATAATTTGCTTTTTCTTTGGGTTTCTGTATCACAGTGTATTAGGCGTGTTTGGACTCAGTAATTAAGATAAAGCATTTGATTCCTTTGGTGAAGAAGTTTAGTGGCATTTTGTGCTGAAATCACTTATTTGATAACAAACTTTATTTGAGACTTGTGGCTGACTCAAGTTTACAAGTGATCACTTCCCAAAGCCAAGCTCTGCACTGACTGGGGTGAGACCAGAAATGGTTTCTTTGCAGGCAAAAGGAGTTTGTTCTTGAAGTGGGGACCTGGATTTTAGAGAAAGCAGCAGGGCTTGCCAGGAGCTTTCCCATGACTGGTTCATGCACTGCTGTTTCTGCAGTTCATACTAATCACTTGGGTTTTTCTGGAATAAAATTTCTAGGACATTATCTCCTTGGATTTGAAATTCACGTGAAAATATTAATTCAAATCCTGAACACACTTGACTGTGCTGCTACACAGAATTTTTTATATTAAACTGGAGCCTGCAGGTAGTGCCTGAGGTTACTGAGCCAGTGCAGTCCAGAGAGAGCCACATTATCCCACTGCCTTCAGAGAGCAGGGGCTGGTAGAGCCACGAGTCATTTCTTGGCTACATTAACATTTTTCACTCTGGCTCTATGACCTGCAGCAGCAAGAACTTATAATAAATGGCTGTTCTTGAGTTTGGGGAAAAAAAAAATTCATGCTCTGCTTTGAAAGCAGACTTGTGTGACTTGATTGTAGCTCAGAGTTGAGAGCCATAGCTCCAGTTCTGTGAGGGAAGAGTTGGAATAGACTGTTAAGGAAGCATACTTCCTTTCTAATATTCCTTCTCATTTCTTTAAGGATAAAACCGCTCTGTGCACTATGTGCTATTTTTTGTGTCCTGTTAATGAAGTTCTAGTATCACACAAGTCAGATCTGGTTTGAATCTTTTTAAACCAATTTGTTACTAATGTTTCACAAAACTGACATTGGTGACCCTCAGCCCTGTTGTTAAATATTTTCAATTACTCTTTCTGTCTTTAAAATGGACCTGGCTCACTTTAGGCTGTATTAGACATTGTTTTTACAATTAAAGCAAAATTATTTTTAGTCAACGAGATTTTTGTTCTACTTGTTGAAGTAACTAAACTAATTGTAGAATTGCCCTGAAACAAATAAATGTGCTCTTTGTGGTCTTAATTTTTTTGATAAAGCAATTTCTCAGTACAAATTCCTGTTTGCGAGATAGATATCCATTACTGGTTTCAAATTTTCCACCATTTATGTGCTTGTACTTTGACATAAATGGTATTATTTTTATTTTACTTGATCCAAAGGCATGTTAAGCAATAGCAGAAATAACAGGATGCAGCCTCTGCCCAGAGGTGCTCACACAGTAACTGATACCCCGTGTGGGCAAGGCCAGGGAGAAAAGAGAGTGGAACTTGTAACTCTGGAGTAACCTACTCAGAGCCTCACACACAGAACAGTCACAACATCTTACCTATGTTGAAAGTGGTTTTTAAACTTCTCTGCCATGTGTGCCTTTAGAAATAGCTCTTAATACAAGTCAGAGGCAGTGGCCATGTGGATAAATCAGAATTTGATTAGGAAATCTGATAAAGAACCATAACCTCGAATTCAGGGTTCAGTAACTGATTTGCCTGAGTCAGTTTTCACAATAACAAGAAGTCAGAAACTCGGATCAGACCTTATTTCCCAGGCCTTCATGAGGATTTAAAACAATTCCCTGGGCCAGAGTGAGCAGGCTCTGCAAGGCCGACATGAATCACCCTCGCTGTTTGAGCAGTTGGGGTCCCTCCTGCACAGAGGGAGTGTCTGAGGCCTGGACAGTGTTAGAGCTGCAAGTGAAGTCCTGATACCGGAGGAGGGGTGGGAATGGGGAGAGTAGAGGAAAAGAGCAGCTCCTGTTGTGTAGCTGACAGTTCCATGTACACACCGAGGTTTAAGCCATCCCTTGTACTTCCCCAGTGGTTGCTCTCTGAAGGTCTCTGGCCAAGCTCTCAGGGCCCCTCTTCATAGAAGGATCTTTGCTGAACAGCTTCAGCCACTTAAAGCTCTAAGTGCAGTAAAGGAAGGAAGCAGCATTAATTTCTCACCCCACCTAAGCTGAGTGCAAGGGGCATCTTTCTCACCGAAGAGATGCTGGTACCTGGGTTATAAGGCTGACACAACCCTTGGAGCTCACCTTGCCAGTTTTCAAATCAGTTAGAACACGTATGCACAGGAGAGAAACTTGAGTTCTGAAGTACTTCAACTTAAGGGTTTGTAAAGACAAACCCTCTAAAGAAATAAGTTATTTCCAGATGCACTGAAAGTCCTGCAATAGTTGTTCCATCAGTTTGTTGCCTTGTTAAAGTGCCCTCTCCAGCCTTATGGGCAGGCTCAGCCAAGAACAATCAGACAGAATGTATAGTTTGTTAGTTAAAGGTTCAGCTCTGATACGAGTTCTGTGGGGAAATGAGACAGACAATTACTAATAATTAAAAGTGCAGCACTGTCAGACAAAACACATTTGATTTAAACCTTTTCTCTTACTCTCTTTTTCAATAGAAACTATGTTCCAACTTCCTGTCAACAACCTTGGCAGTTTAAGAAAGGCCCGGAAAACTGTGAAAAAAATCCTTAGTGACATTGGTTTGGAATACTGTAAAGAACATATAGAAGTAAGTATGGCACCTCCCAAGAGTTAGAGCTGAAATTCTCCGCAGGTAGGGGCACTGAGAGAGATTTGGGGTGTGACGTTATTTTTAGACCTGTTTAAGTTCTACACAAAGTAGGTGCTCATTAAAAACTTGAGGTTAAATGTACCTGTAAACACTTATTAGAAGGTTTAGTGGAGCCAAGACACACCTGAGGCTCTGTGTGACAGATTTGGTGACACTGAGTTCTCTTTGGTTATGGTGGATCATTAAGTGGCACCTGGTACTGAACACCCAGGAATGCTGCAGGAACTGGGAGCAGTGTGGGATGTTGGGGGGGCAGAGGATGGGTCAGTCCATGCTACAGCAGGTCAGAAGTTAAAGAACTGGTTCATGACTGTGTCAGTTCCTACAAGGGAAGGGTGTTTGTGCTGCTCTCCTGGACAGACTCCATCAGTGCTGTCCCACAAGTGCAGCTTTCCTTGGCAGTTCCCCACAGCCCCTTGCAGCTCTCAGCACATGACCCATTGCTTTGGCTGTTCTATCTGTGTCTTGTGAAGAGCACTGAAGTGAGATGTGTAAGGGAAAGAAATGCCAGTCCTTCCTGCTTGGAGAATTTGCTGGGCCAGTCTCACGTTTAAGGGGAGAATTCTGAACTGGGACAATGTTCATTTCAGTGGAAATGTTATTTTTGAGTCCTTCTGTGCTGCTGACTTCCATGCCAAAGTACTTCATAAGGTTACTTTTTTAATAAGAATTGAGTGTCTTGGACATCACACATGTCCAGCTTTAAAAAATTTTATCTGAATTCCTGTGTGAAATTAATTTAAATTCAAACAGACCCAATCAAACAAAACAAACACCACACCAGTATCCCCCAAAAAGCAAGCAAGCAACCAAAAACCCCCAAACATCAGAGTCTGGGAATACTTTTCTCCAGGATTGCTTTTGAAATGAGTATGTAACCACAGTCTTGGGTTAATCAGGAGATGAGTACTGAAAATGGATCTTCAGGTGTTTTATGATGCAGAGAATATTCACAGCTCTGCACCTCTGAGGAGGTGTGACACCACCACTGCCTTGGGTTAATGATCTGTGCCCTTTGCCAGCAGCCCCCAGGGAGAATCCAGGGAATGCTCAGGGATTGCTTAGGGTTTTGGTCCAGGTGTTTGGTTCTGACTCTCTGTCCTCTCTTCCCATCTTCCCCTTTTCCAGGATTTTAAGCAGTTTGAACCTAATGACTTTTATTTGAAAAACACTACATGGGAGGATGTAGGACTGTGGGACCCATCGCTTACGAAAAACCAGGTTGGTAAGAGTTTGGGTTGACACTGTGAGTCTGAAGGTGGTTCGTGCTGAAGGGCCTTTCACAAACATGCCGAGAGCTTTTCCTGCAGTTTTCCCCATGGTTCATCCTGTGTTGGCAGCTCAAGGGACAGCAAAAAGTGTGTGCTTTGTTCTGACATTTTTGTGTTGAGTTACAATCCTGGTGTGTCTCAGGAGTCTGGGTGGCCAGTACTGGAGAACTGATGGCTCCAGAAACCTTGCTCAAGTCAAACAACTGCACACAAGAGCCCATTCCCACTTCTTTCCATGCTTAGCACAATTCCACCAGCCTTCCTGTCAAAAGATCAACAGTTTTATACAGTCAGTGATAAGTTTTTTACCTTTCCTGGATGGTTTATTCCCTGTTTCCATCATTTTCAGAAGTTGTTGAACTGAACACATCTCACTGCTGCCCTTTGCATGGTCACTGTCAGTGCCTGACAGCCACAGCCAAGGGCTCCAGAAGCTGTAATCCCACATGTGGTTGGGACGTACCTGGTTCTGTACAGCAACTCAGTGACACTGGAACTGTTGTTGTTGAGGTGTTTCTGAGCCAGTAATTAAGGAAATTTGAATTGAGCCAGAAGTGGAAGGAGGAAATGATACTTGATGTTGGTTAGAGCAAGTTGTGTGTGCTGCAGTGGCCTCTCCTGATGGTGCAGTGCAGAGTAACCCCAGCACTGAGGGCAGAATCCTCTCTACAAAGCAATCCCTCTTGTCAAAGGTCAGGGATTGCTCTCAGAGGAAATGGGAACCTGACTTGGGATGGATTCTTAGTGTTAATCTGAAGATGTCCCATTATTACTCTGTTCCATAAAATACACTGATGTCCCTTTTTCTAGCTAATCCAGAACAAAAATTGTAATATAAAAGGAGGCAGGTGTTGGTTAGTTGGTTTGCTGTGGCCTGTCTTCCGCCCTCCAGGTGTCTGAGGCTCCAGCAGGTGCCCAGAGGCAGATTTCCTGCTTCCTTGTGCAAAGGAACAGTGCAGGTCTCCAGCTCCTTCACGTGATCTGTGTGTGTCTCAGCACACAGGACTTGTTCTGACACCCACAAGGAATGTTTGTAACTATTTGAATTCCATGTCTTGCCTCCCCTGAAGTGCCAGGTTGCTCGTGGCCACCTCTAAGGCCAGTGAAACTTTGGTTTGTGGTGCATCAGTTGACAAGAACTGCATTGGCACTGCATTAAATGTAACAAAGGGAAAAGCTGCAGGGAAACTACAAGGGTGGAATTTTCAAATTTTTTTCCTGAGTCGAGGTTGATTTAAAAATAAGGTTTGTGCTTTGATCAAAATGAAAAGGCTTGGTGGCTTTAAGGGCTTGCATAGCCTTAGTCTGTGTCTTGGTAAGCTGAAATCCTTTTGTTCACCAAAAAATAGGTTTTGAATTCCATCTTTGATATTAAAGTGTGTAATGGATAAAGACACTGAAATAGCTCAAGTTATAGATCCATCTTACATCTCTAGGAGTTTGGCAGATTTAGGTGGGAAGTATCTCATCTGGATACAGTCTCATTCTCCTCAAACAATCCTGTTTGCCTTTTCCCCCAGAAATGAGCTTATGGGGAACCTTTTGTTGCAGCTCAGCTGCAGGGAAGAGGCTCTTTTGTGACTGGTGGGAAAGAGGCTCCTGAGTCAGCCCTGCCTGCTGAGGTCATGGTTAAACTCTTGAGGGGCCTCCTGGCGCATCACATGTATGCTCAGATGATAAACTTCTTAGGAGGCCAGAACTGGGAGAGAAGAAATTAGTCAAAAGGTTTGGGATGGTTGCAGGGGGTCTCACGAGTATTGTTTAGAAACGTTGTTTTGGGAATATTTAGTGGATGTTGTTTTCCTAAAAACTGCCGTTCACTATTGAGTTTGTGCTCTGTTCTCTGTTCAAGGACTATCGGACAAAGCCCTTTTGCTGCAGTGCATGTCCATTCTCCTCGAAGTTCTTTTCAGCCTACAAAAGCCACTTCCGGAATGTTCACAGCGAAGACTTTGAGAACAGGATTCTCCTCAACTGTCCCTACTGTACCTTCAACGCGGACAAAAAGACTTTGGAAACGCACATTAAAATATTCCATGCTCCCAATGCCAGTACACCGAGTGGAGGCATCAGCACTTTCAAAGATAAAAACAAACACGAGAGCCTTAAACCCAAGCAGGCTGACAGTGTGGAACAAGCTGTTTATTACTGTAAGAAGTGCACTTACCGCGACCCGCTCTACGAGATCGTTCGAAAGCACATTTACAGGGAACATTTTCAGCACGTTGCTGCTCCTTACATAGCGAAGGGAGGGGAAAAGTCCCTCAATGGTGCGGTTCCGTTGAGCTCCGGTGCCCGAGAGGAGGGGGGGATCCACTGCAAACGATGCCTTTTCATGCCGAAATCCTACGAAGCTTTAGTGCAGCACGTGATCGAAGACCATGAACGGATCGGATACCAGGTCACTGCAATGATAGGTCACACTAATGTCGTGGTTCCAAGGTCTAAACCTTTGATGCTCATAGCTCCAAAACCCCAGGATAAAAAGCCTATGGGGCTCCCCCAGAGGATGGGTGCCCTCTCCACTGGAAGTGTCCGGTCTCTCTCGTCACAGCAGATGATGAACAGACTCACTATACCAAAGCCTACGTTAAATTCCACAGGAGTGAATATGATGTCAAATGTTCACCTACAACAGAACAATTACGGGGTCAAATCAGTGCCCCCGAGTTACGTTGGGCAGCCGGGGGGGAGGCTCAGCCTCAGTGGAAATGCGCCCGTTTCTCTTTCCCAGCAGTCACAAACCATGAAACAGTTTTCAGCGAGTGGGAACGGAAGGCCTTACACCCTTGGAGGGGAGCAGAGGTCCCAGGCCTCAGCAAGGTACTCGCTGCAGTCTGCCAACTCCTCCTCGCTGTCCTCGACGCAGCTCAAACAGACCTCGTTGTCCCAGTCACAGGCAGCAACCAGGGCTTTGGGCCAGTCTGGCTCCAAATCCCCCGTGGCTGCTACAGGTCCTTCCTCTGTCAATACATCATCCACACAGAAGTGGAAAATCTGTACAATCTGCAACGAGCTGTTCCCTGAAAACGTGTACAGTGTCCACTTTGAAAAGGAGCACAAGGCTGAGAAGGTGCCTGCGGTCGCCAACTACATAATGAAGATCCACAACTTCACTAGCAAATGTCTCTACTGTAACCGCTACCTGCCCACCGACACGCTGCTCAACCACATGCTGATCCATGGCCTGTCCTGCCCCTACTGCCGCTCCACCTTCAACGACGTGGAGAAGATGGCTGCTCACATGAGAATGGTTCACGTGGACGAAGAAATGGGACCTAAGACTGATTCCACTCTAACCTTTGATTTGACGTTGCAGCAGGGCGGTCACACGAACATACATCTCCTTGTAACCACCTACAACCTGCGAGATGCTCCCGCTGAATCCGTAGCTTACCATGCTCAGAACACTCCCCCCATTCCGCCAAAACCACAGCCCAAAATCCAGGAGAAGTCTGACGTACCCGTCAAAAGTTCTCCACAAGCAGCAGTGCCGTACAAAAAAGATGTGGGGAAAACTCTGTGTCCTCTGTGCTTTTCAATCCTAAAAGGACCCATCTCTGATGCTCTTGCACATCACCTACGGGAGAGGCATCAGGTGATCCAGACGGTTCACCCTGTGGAGAAGAAGCTGACCTACAAGTGCATCCACTGCCTCGGGGTGTACACGAGTAACATGACGGCCTCGACCATAACGCTGCACCTGGTGCACTGCAGAGGGGTGGGCAAGACCCAGAATGGGCAGGACAAGGGCACGTCCCGGCTCGGCCAGTCCCCGGCCGTGGCGCCGGTGAAACGCACCTACGAGCACGTGGAGTTCCCACTCATGAAGAAAAGGAAAATGGATGATGAGGACTCCCCCTCTGGCTTTGAGGAGAAGCCTGAAGAACCTGTAGTTCTCGCACTGGACCCCAAGGGTCACGAAGATGATTCCTATGAAGCCAGGAAAACGTTTCTTACAAAATATTTCAATAAGCAACCCTACCCCACGAGGAGAGAGATCGAAAAGCTGGCGGCCAGTTTGTGGCTCTGGAAATCTGATATCGCCTCTCACTTCAGTAACAAAAGGAAGAAATGTGTTCGGGACTGTGAGAAGTACAAACCCGGGGTGCTGCTTGGCTTCAACATGAAAGAGCTCAACAAAGTCAAACACGAAATGGATTTTGATGCTGAATGGCTGTTCGAAAACCACGATGAAAAGAACTCCAGAGTCAATGCCAGTAAGACTGTTGATAAAAAAATCAACTTAGAAAAAGACAATGAGAGTTCCTCAGACAGTTATGAAAATATAGACGAGGAATACAACGAAAGCCGTAGTCCCTTTGGTCAGCGCGTCTCTGACGTGGGTGGGAAACCCACATCTGATGGCACAGGGGAGAACCCCGAGGACAGCATATCCAAGGAAATCGTGGAAGAAAATGCATTACAGTCTCCAGAGAAATCTGATCAAAAACAAGAGGAAAGCTCTAAATATGAAGAGATTATTTCTGCTGAAGAACCAACAAAACTGGTAGGAGACATTTCGGATAGCGAAGGTGATCAGGATGATGCTGTGGAATGGAAGGACGGAGCTTCCCAGTCTGAAAGTGGGCCTGGTTCCCAGCAGGTCTCAGATTTTGAAGATAATACATCAGAAGTAAAACCAGAAGTGTGGACAGATGAATCCTCCCAAAGTGAAGATGCTGGGAGCAGTAAACCAGCTGTTGAGGCCAAAGGGGGTGGATCCGAAAGTGATGAAGAACAGTCAAAGTGGAAGAATCGTTCCTATGGAAAAGTAGAAGAGTTTTGGTCTAAGGACCAGTCACAGTGGAAGAACACATCGGAGATGGAGGAGAGCCTGTCCAGTCAGCAGATGGAGTGGCAGAGCAGCGCAATGGACAGCGAGGACGGGGAGCCCTTCGCGGGCGTGGCGGCTGCCGTGGCCGAGCCCATGCACGGCAGCCTGCCCGGAGTGGAGCTGAGCAGCCAGCAGGCGTGAGCGGCCTGGCATCGGCCTGCACTGCCCCACACCCCCTGCAGTGGGACTGCGCAGCTTCACCCAGCTGGGACTGCTCCCAGGGCTCGGCCTGGCCTGGGGTGGCCACTGCTGGCCCAGTGGGCCTGGACGGATGCTCTTGGCTACTCTGGCTTGAGAATTCCTGCTGGGATGAGCACAGTAACTTAATGTGAAATGGATATACTGGTGGCTCCAGAATGCACACAGAGAAAAGCAGAGGTTTATTTTATCTGCATTTCCAACCTTTATTCACCTTGTCCATGTTGAGTTGTGTCTTTCCAACATGCCCCTCTCGGCGGCGCGGCCGCGACCCGGTGCACCTGTATAGCAGACTCTGGGGAAATGGACTTTTCATGTATCATTCTGAATAGTTGAAATGTATATTTGTACAGTCTTTTAGACCTATTCAAGTGAAGCTTATGGAACTGTTCTTGTGTACCCATCATAGATCTGTTTCTCTTTTTTAGTGTTGCCCTGCTGTGTAATAAATGCTGTATCTAGTTTCCCTAGCAAAGCTTGAGACTGCTCTAGTATGAATTTTGACAAACTTAGTTTTTGCACATAACCTTGTACAATCTCCAACCAGAGGCCAGCAACATAAAAATATATCTGGGCTCTGTTGTATTATAGAATTTTCTTGTTCTGAATATCCTTGACATGACAACTGATGACAAACGTATTTCAGAGCCATTTTCTGAAATCTTTTAAGCTAAAAAAGAAAAATCACATGCAAGAAACAAGTTTGCAGCTACTAATTTTGACACCTTTTAGATCTGTATAAAAGTGTATTGTGTTGAAGCAGCACACTGAGACAAAGTGCTGGGTTTGGATATTTAGTTTTATCTTTAGTTAACACCAACAAGGTGTATTCATTTATACCATCTAATATATGACACACTGTTGTAGTATGTATAATTTTGTGATCTTTATTTCCCTTTGTATTCTTCATTTAAGCATCTAAATAAATTGCTGTATTGTGCTTAATGTAAATATTTGCTTTATTACATGCAACTGCTACATTCCTGGTTAGAAAATCTCACCTTGCTGTGTTCATTCCTTTTTTTTTCTCCTTTGTTTTTCCAAGTGCTCCACAGCCCTGCTGGAGCCTGTTTAGTACTTACTGAATAGAGTGATGTCCTTCAAGGATATTGAAAATCTGCACAGCCAACTTGGGCTGAAATTTGTTGTTCCTGTTCAGTGTTGTAGAACACAGAGTTATAAATAGAACTGTAGTGGTTTGCTTGTTCTCCATCCTAGGGAAATTGTGAATTCCTTGCCTTTTCCATCCCTTTGTACTCAGTGAATGGAAATTGCTTTCACCTCTAAAAACCCTCCCCAGAGCTGTGTCTGGAGCACTGTGGCCTGAGGGACAGCAGAGCAGTGGTGCTGGAAGACTGACCACTCCCACAGGGAGGAGCACAGGCTGGGCTTGGCTTGGAAGGAAAAGTAGTTTGGATAGCAGGAAAACTAAAAATCAGGTTATTCAAAGATGGGATTGGTTTGGCCAAGCCAGTCCTGCACTGTGGGCATGTGCAGGGAACAGACAGCTGAGCAAGGCAAGCTGAGGATTTACTGAGGGCAGTCTAATTGTGATGACAACAAAACTGTTCTTCATCAGAGCAATGAGTGGGACTCATAAATCCCAGTTCCTACTGTTTGATACTTTACAAGAACTAAACTGACCTGTGCAGTTCTCACTGATGTTGTAAAGGAGGGAATAATTCTGTGTTTTCCAACACTTTAAGCAGCAAAACCATTTCCCAGAGATCTGGAGCAGTCAGGTGGGTTTAACTGTACTTGGTCCTGGGAGCCAAAGCTGACACTACAATGAGCATTTGTGGGATTTGTTGTGATGACTGAAAACAGGTACCTGAAGGTGGAGATGATTTAGATGTGTCCTGTTCTTTCCCCCCTCACAGAAGGGACACAACTCTTGTGCTTTTTTACCTCAGAGGAGTGGAAGTTGGACTGTCCGGCTCCCAGTTCTGAACTACAGAGGTAGAAGATGTTTCAAGAACAATACAGGAAAAACACTTTGGCATTTACATCAGCAAAAGAGCTCCTTGTGTTTCTCTGCTTTAAAAGAAAACTTGAACCTCAACTTGTTTTGTGAACAGGTTTTCCAAACTATTTCATGGAGAATGACTTCAGTAAATCAGGTGAGAGTTTGTTAAACGACCACTTAGAGCTGTCAGAGGCTTGATCTGTATCCCAGTAGCTCCAGGCAGGGAGTCCTGGAAAAGCTGAGTCCTTTCTAAGAAAACTTGGTTGTGTTCCTTCCTCCCACTGTGTTGCAGGCAGCTGCTGGCTGAAGATTGAGACATTTCAGAATTTATTCTGTGTCCTTCATCTTGGCTTTAAGGGATTTTACAAATGTGTTTGCAAAACACTTGAACCCACAGTACAGCAGCCTTTATCTATCAAGCAATGGCAGAAGCAATTTGGTATCCTTTTATCAACCTGCACCAGATTTGTCTCAATATCTGGCAAGGTAAATTTAGTATTAGTGAGCTCTGTAGTTATAAGTTAAATATTCTGAACTCCTGGGTGTAGTCAGTGAATTCTAAAACTGAAATATGAACTCTCTAGGAGCACTTCATTTGCCAGAAAATTCCAGGAAATAGCATTTTATATAGTGATTAAATTAAAGGTCTTGCACAAAACCAGTCTCTTACCAGAATATCAAGAAGGATGGAGGGTGTTTATTTTAAGTTTTGCTGTAAACTTTCCACTATTTCAAACCAGTTACTCTTCAAATGTGGATTTGAGGCTGGGCTCGGATTCTCCTCAGATTTGAGGCTAACCACACTTTTGAGGAAGTCAAAAAGCAGAAGAGGTAAAGAGCCCAATAAAACTGGGAGAGCCTTAACCCCAATTTGTGTAAATTAACACCATGTGTAATGTCACACCATTATAACTTTATGAGCTGGAAGTTACCCAAGTTTTATAGCCATTACAAAGTTCTGTAGCAGATCTCTGGTCCCCTCCTGCTATGCTCACAGAGGAGCAGCTCAAGCTGCCACTGACATTCCCTGTGTCCAGTGGGAGCTCGGAACTAGGAGGCTGCCTGGGCTTTGGGAGCACAGCAGCACAAAGACCATTAAGACTCTTCTTTGTTTCAGCCACTTCACTGGAATTGAAGAAAAGTGAAGTGAGTTTTCTGTCTTAAATCCACTCTGAGATCTGCAGGGTGGAGCAGCTGAGACCGAGCAGCAGTTTTTGGCACAGACATCGTTTTTGGACACATGCCAGCTCTGGGCAGCAGAAGGTGGGAGCTGCTGTGCCCTGTCACCCCCAGGGTGCTGAGGGCAGCCCCAGACAGGCACAGCAGCTGCTGTGATGCTTCTGTGTCGGGGTGTCACAGCCAGAGCTGTGCTGGTGAAGCCCTGTTCACACACAGACCTACCCTGGTGCCACATGGACACTTCCCTCACTTCCCCTGGCAGTGCTCCTCTCCTTCCATCCCCTCCCCTCCACCCTCGGGCACAGCCACTCAGCTCTCCCCAAAAATGAACAGGGATTTCGCAGCAGGGACAGACAGGCAGCTTTCCTAAACTCCCAGTTCTCTGTGCAGTCCATCACACACCAAAGCCACCCTTAACCTTAATCCTTTCCCTGCCCTGGGATTTCTGCTCAATCAAAACATTCCTGCAACATCATGTCAAAGATCTGCACCGAAGGTTTATTGCACGAGCTCCGAATCTTCCTGAAAGCTCCAGTGACGTTTCCTGCTGCCATCCCCTGTCCTGCAGTAACAGTTCTGTAGCAACAACTCACTTGACCCTTTGACACGTATTTTCAAGACAAACCTGAATATTCACCCTGTATTTTTATAGGAAAACTCTGTCATTCTTGCTACCAAGAAATTAGCAGGTGTCAAATATTCACTAGTACAGCTACAGGAAAGTTTCCCTTTGTGTAGCACACACATCTCATACAATGCTATGGTATTATTTCCATTTCTATCAGAACCAAAAGATTTCAGGAATATGTTGTGTGCACTGTCTCCAGTTTTGTAATAAAGAAGTTGATATTTGGATAAACAGGTTGGTATAACTAAGAGTGTTTTGTTCCTTTCATAACTAATTTGCCTCTCTGTAACCCCAGCTCATTTGTAGTGATCCATTACAATAACCTGCATTGCAGGGGCAGAGGCAGCAACCTGTTCTGTCTCTATTGCTTTATATTTTAATTTGACTTTATCTTTCATCATCAGTCCCACTAATAAATATGAAAAGGTTGTGTTCATTTATTTCTGCATCAGAAGAGCTTTGGTCTCCATGGTTACAGCCATGCAGCTTTACTTTCACCATAAGCTTGGCTTTTTTTTCCCTTCACAGACTTTGCAGTGGGTTCTCCATCTTGAGCTTTTCCACAGGCATTTTTAAAACAGGCATTTTTTTCCATTTCTCTGTATTGTACTGGATGCAAAGCCAATCACTGGAAAGGTACATCCCCTCCTCTGTTCCTTATTCAGAGAATTGAGGGGGTTTTGTTTCCCTAGGCCTCTTTTGAAGTAAAAACATTAAAAATGGCACAGAGATGAACTGTGCTACTCCTGGTCCTGGCTAAGTCACATCTGCATTCCACAGTTGCACATCCAAAGGTCCAGAAAGTGCAGAAGGTACAGAAAGTTTATTCATATCATTCAAGTTGTATTACACAACAGCTTGTAAAACACTACCCCTGTGTAATAAGGAGTGTAAAGAGTGTGCTGGTAGCTCCAGCCACGTGCAGTTTATTGAATTTTAAAATTTTGCCATTGACTTCACATCCTCTACAGTCTGAGCATTTGTGGAGCTGGCAGTGTTGGCACATGACTGGCAGGTTTAACGGGCTGCACTAGAGCACTTGTGAACCCTCTGATCATTTTAAATTTGAAAACATGAGGGTAAACCAAAGTGAGCTTTTGTACATTGCCTTCACTGGTTTTGGAAGCTCATCACCTAAGTGCAAACTCCTGTGATGTAATCCCAGAATAAACATTTCATCTCCACAGAGCTACAACAGGATCAGTAATCTTTGCCTTCCCTCAGCTGCCAGGCAAAGACCTGAGATGAAATACAGTCGTAATGTCCTGAAGTACAAACAGCTGAGAATAATCCCAGGCACCTTTCCTAGAAACCTTTTGGTTATCAAAGCTTAATTATTTGGATACTTGGTACTTACATAGTCCACAGGAAAATAGTCTTCAGTTCAGTGGAGTTCTGGCAGGTCATAGGGGTAAGCTGCTGGCAGAGGATGTCTGTGGAACAAGAACAAGGCAGAAATTCATCTTATTGCTCAAGAACAGGAAATAATACTTGAGGGGATTGACTGGTAAAAGAGACAAGAGGGGGGTAGAATCATCATCTCAGGCTGAAGTTGCTCTCCAATAGTAATAACTGCCTTTGTAACCAATACTGAAAATGTGAAGTTGTTTACTTTCACACCTGATTCTACAGACTTTTGCTGGGTTAATATTGAACAGATAAAAATAGAGTAGAACACAGGGGAAATTAGTTTTAAAGCACAGAGAAATGCAAATGAATCCGTACCACTGGAAAATACTGACTAAGAAGAAATACAGAAAGGGATTTGGGTTTGCTCCTGGGGTTTTGAAGAACTCAAATAATTGATTAATCTTGAATTGAGGAGATGAAATCATTTTTTCTGTGGTGCAGCAATCCAAACCTCTAGCTAAAATCCCAGTCTCAATGGAAAAGGAAGAGCCTGTCTTTCCCATGAGTCTGATGCTCTCCAGGCTCTAAACTTCACCTCTTTCCAGAGGGTAGTTTGCTATTTAAAGGTAATCCTCCCATTAATTTGTATTTAATTCTCACTCGTGTGTTTCAAGCCGTGTGTCTGCTTACAAAAGTTTCTTGAGCATCCATTGTTAATTCTTGGGAATAGACCCCGGCTCTGCACATTCACCGAGGCCTAATTAAATAGAAAATATTCATTTATCCTGGGATCTGGTACTGGCTCCTGGAGCTGTGCTCACACAGCACGGGCAGGACGGACAGGGGTCCCGCTCACACAGCACGAAGCAAACCCGAAGCAGAGCAGCTGCGAGAACAGCCAGCTGTAACAATTCACGGTGGAACACGAACATTGTCTGTATTTTACCCGAAATAAAAGTAGGGAGAAAGGAAAGTTAATGGTCACTCCGATATTCCAAGGAAAATAATCTGTCCCCCATTTCTAGGGCAGCACTGCCAGTGTTCATACCAGGAGAAAACAAGGCAGAAATAGTGCTGTGAATTGCAGTAATTAAGCTTAACGATCTGGGAGCCAATCTGTTTGCAGAAAGCCCTGCCCAGGGCAATCCACCTTCACTACGGACACAGCCTCTCAAACCAGCTTTAAAATAGGCTCCGGATTTCCCGCTCTGGTTCGTAACCAGCTACTTTAGAACTATTAGCACTTACTATCGAAAATTCCTCCTAACAAAGGATGCCACAATTGCAATGAGAATGTACTGATTTCTTTTGAGATCCCTGCTGTAGTAAATCTGATGCTTTGGTGAATAATACCTTGTTATTTTTATAGTATTACAGGTATTTTGACTCACAGGCACACCTGCCTCTCTGACTGCAGATACCATATGCTTTCTCTATACTGTCTTGACATGGGTAATTTTTGGGGTGACTTCCTGTAACTGTACCTTAAACACTTCCAAAAGTGACTCCTCCTGGTTTATGTCCAACCACACCAAACTTTCATCGAGGAACTCTTTTGTTACCAGCTTATGTTAAAGGAACTATTTCACTCGTTGCCTGGAGTACAGCTGCTGAACCACTGGGAAGTGAGAGGCAAAGCCCCCAATCCACGTAATGTGACTGTTTTCCAAGGAAGGGGTCCAAGGAAAGCTTTTCCACAGTGGCACAGATGCCATCCAGGTTTAAACAACAGGGGCAAGAGGAACCTCTGTGCTGTGCACATCACACAGGCTGCACATGAAATAATTCCTTTGTGGGCAGGGTGCTGGGAAACTCAAAGGAAAGGTGATGTGGTTGTCTGCTAAGAGGGGGAAGGGGGGAAGAGGGAGAAAGTATCTTGAAATTCCAAAGCATCTTGAAGTCATCACAAGAGAAAGGTTTAAGTAGAAGCAAATAGCTTTTCACCTCTAGATCACTCGATTCCTGTGAGTCACCATCTAACAAAGGCCAGATCACAGCCCTCTGCTGGAATCAGATCTCTGTTGAGCTGCCCTATACCCGCGGATTCTATTACTTTAAAGATCCAACAATGAGGGAATAAACTGAGGAAATAAAGATTAAAGGAATTACAGAGGAATTTAGCATTTGCAAGGCAGTAAGGCATGTTCAGATGAGGCCTGATCAAATAGTAGTAATGAAAGGATTAAAACATTTGCGAGAGCTTTTGAAAAATCAAGTCCACACAACTCTGCACTTGCAGGCAAATAAAAGCACTGGCATGTAGAATCATGCCTGGAAGATTAAAACTTCTGGTGGCAGCTGTAGAGACTTCAGTCAGCTGCATTTGAACAGGCAGCCGAGTTATCCAGGGACACAAACTGTGTCACACCGTCGGAGGCACTAAAAGCACCCTTGGGAAAGGCAGTTTGAAGCCCCCAAGAGCCAGACCCCGGCAAACACGGAGCAGGGAGACAATGACCCAATTAAGAGCAGGTTACTCTGACAGCTGCAACCCAGCATCAGAACAGCAAAGCTGGGTCAAAAGGTGGTCACTTCCAGGTTGTGTCACACCCAGCAAACAGCTTGATTCACAGTCAGTCAGATTGTACCTTCGGCTGAAGGGAAATAACTGCTGGGCTGAGAGGGGGTGCCTGCTCAGTATCAGTTCCACAGCCAGGCTCGAGTCAGCTCACACAGCAGCACCACATTTAAGGCAAGTGCTCCAAGAACTGCTGATGTGGACACAGAAAATCGTTTCCCTTCCATCCAAGTTTCAACAAGATGGTCCAGAAATCTACCTTAGTACTGATTTTATAAGGCAGATGGAGGGCATCTTCCCTCAGGGACCATTAGCCCAGCCCAGAGTTCATCCATCTGTCCCTGTCCATTTTCTTTCCAAAGGGCTCCCAAACAGCTCAGAACAGGCAGTGCTTCCCCTGGGAAGCAGCTGGGGCAGCACAGGAGGTCTGGGCTCTCAGTGGGGCAGGGCTGGTACAGCCCTTGAGTTCCCCACCTGAAAGGTTTGCCATCACCAGGAGGATTTCTGACCCTATTGCAAGCAGGATGGTTATCCAGGCTATTTACAGCTAAAACACAGAGCTACTTCCACAGACAGAGGGAAGAGTAGATTACCTGAGAAAAGGGGGAGGGATATTATTTCATGCAGAAAAACCAAGCTGCCCTTCCACATTCTGTGTCCCTGAAAAATTGGACTTTCATTCTGACTCTGACAGGGATCATTCCAGATCCCCCTCCCCCCCAAAAAAAAAAAATAAAATAAAAGTCTCCTTTCAGGCTACCAGATGTACAGCCTTGGTAATTCAGCAGTAACTGTCCTGGGGTATTTATCCCTCTGAACTCAGCTCTGGATCAACCCTGCCTCTTCGAAGCCAGGAAAGGAACAACAATTAAATATTTCAATCTCCTCTGCTGGACTGTGGTGATGACTTTGCCTGAAATACTATTCCCGTTCCCAGAGCTCCCGAATCCATGTCTCTCACACCTGCTGCCTACCACCTGAAGCAGCACTAATGCACCTTTCCCTTGACACCAATAAACAAATTTGCTCCAGTTAGTTTACAGGGAAGGCCTGCCAAGCTTTCTGGAGTGGATCAGCACGGCTGCAGGGACCCAAAGAAAGCAATGCAGCTCAAGGAGCACCTCTCCACAGAGACCTGCAACACACATCTGAACTCTGCTATCAAAGGGGATTCTCAGCTCTCTGGCAATAATTATTTTTCAGCTCTGATCATTCTTGCAGGTATTAAAATCAATACCTAGACTGACTGTAGTAATCAAAACAGAGCAAAAGCTGAAACCTCTTTCTTTGGCAGCTCCAAAATCAAGCAAACTTCATTTTTTTTCCAGCAAAACATAAAAAATTATTATTTGGATTCCTCTCAGTCTTGATTTTTAGTATAGTTTATATAACAATGGTAAAATAATTTTCATTTCTACTAAAAGAGATATCCACTACTGCCACATCAGAGACCACTTTTGCTCAGGCTGCCTTCCATCGTCATCCTTATCTCCCAGTTTGGGGCTACCAATCCCACTGTACCAAGAAAATAAACCTGAGCTCTTCTGGTAGCCTGTGCTGAGTGACCATGGCACTGAGGATGTAACACAGCACGGGAAGAAACCCTCAGTGTAAAACCAGTGCTGGGGCTCATCCTCAGCCAACCAGCCCAACTTCTCAGAAGCTTCTTAACCAGCCGCAAGGAATGACCTTTTAATTGGCAACTCCAAACCAGGCTGGAGATTGAAGATAACCTAACACCAGCCCTACAAACTCATCTGCACCTTGGGAGGCAGAGAGGTGGCACAGCACATCCCAGGGGACGGCAAGTCCCAGCAGAGCCCGGATTTGCATCAGGGGAATTCTCGCAGCGCCTGCAGTGCTGGTTAAAACCTCAGCGCCTCCAGCTGTGCTCCCCATTCCTCCCCCGAGGGGACTTTTCTCTCCATCACGGGAGGAAGTGTGTCACCACATCAGAGCCAGCCTGGCCCAGCACCTCAAACCCCTGAGGAGGGCAGGTTTGTACAAATGAGCCAAAACTATTCATTGCAAAAGCCAGAGTATGGGTGGAAATTCTCCTCTTCAGGACAGAAGTTCCTGTCCTAAGGCAAACACAGCAATGTCAAACCACGCCAGTTCTCAGAACACAAGTTTTGGAGCTCAATTTCTGCCTACCTCCTACACCAGTTATACTTTACCCAGCACTCCTTACAGGAGTCGGGTTCCACTCTCCATAGGAGCAGCTTTACTATCTCAGCCAGGTAAGGAAATCAAACTACCTCTCTGCAAGCCCAAAATGTGACTGAATGGGGAGCACAAGCTGCAGAACTTTCTTCCTGAAGAAATACAGAAGTCTTTTCCTTTCTGTTGTTCCAAACATTCTGTTCAAGCACTTCAAGCAAAGCGAATTCCCTGCAAGCTCCAGAAAGCATCACATAGACCCCTTTGGCTGAAATTGGCCATTCATGACAACCTTTCACTTATATATATAATTTCCCAAAGAGAAGGATAAATCAGGCTTCCCTTTGTGAAGCACAATACGATGAAAATATATAAAGACTGCCAAACAGTTATTTTTATTTCATAAATAATAATGAGATACATAAAGTCTAGAGAGAATTTAGAAAAACACAGGAAAAAATCCAACAGTGTGCCCTTTTTTCACCTTCAATCTCTTCAGCAAAGACGTGTTCAGCAGCTGCAATAATGATCTGCACAGATCAATAATCTTGCTGAAGCCATGGGAAGGTACAGCTTATTGGCTGTTTGGTAAGGAGACAGAAAACAAGGATGCAGCAGCTCTTCTCCTGCCACAAGAGTGTGGGACATAGAGAAGTGACAGCTTTCAAAACCTCACTGCAAAATGTGCTCTGAGTGCACAGCCCAAGACCTTGTGCTTAGACCTGTCACCCACCATGTTTTCTGCTCTTCAGTGATGGATTTAGCTTCTAACTAATAGAATCATTTTCCCAATATGCTCTTGCCAGAAGGAGCACGTCCTTTAAAAAAGCAAGTCTGGATGTGTTTTCTTGCCATTTGTGGTTGGTCTGACAGTCTGTGTCTGCAAGGCTTCCTAAGGCAGATTGCCCAGCTTGGGCAGGCTCAGCCTCTCAGTTGCCTCCCGTGTTGATATTCAGAAAAGCCAAAAGGGAATAGGAGAGAACGAAGGAATGAGGCAAACCAAGGTAAATAATGATAGTGTACTGAGCATTTCCACCTGCAGAAGCACCACGGGCAGAAACCCTCCCAGCACCCCTCTGACACAGCTGTTCTCATTCTACCTCTTAGAGAACTCTGTGCATCCTTTGCCCTGGTTTTTATTGTCAGGTCCGCTCCCAGAATTCCCAGATCCCTGTTTAGTGGCACAGCCAAAGGAGTGCCTAAGACAGGGGGAGATCCAAACAGGCACTATTACAGCAAGCTGGTTAAAAAAAGCAAAAAAAACCCCAACCTCTAACAAAGCCTTTGGGACCAGACAGATGCACTTGGGGATGCTAAAGCTGCTGGTTCACATCACCGTGAGGCTGCTGTCAGTCAGCTTAAGTGTCAGGGCAATCAGAGGAGGTTCTTCATGACTGGAAAAAAGCCAAATGTCATACCTGACTTCCAGAAGGCTGAGGAGCAGGATACAGGAATTTATCCAGGATGTTCAGCCTAACTTCAGTACTAATGAAAATAGGGAACAAAACCTTTTGGAATCCATTATCAGCACCTCAGAGAAAAAGAGGTGATTGGACAGTCAGCATAGACCTAGTAAGGGCAAACAGTGGTTAAAAGAGTCAATCTAGTTAACAGCTGGCAAGAAAGGAAGTCCTGGTGGTCCTCAGAGACAAGAAGCTGCCCCTGACTCAGCAGAGCCTCTGGCAGTATGGAGACAGAACATGCCCTGCTGTGGGACAGGCACAACCTACGGACTGGGGGGTCTGATCACGGTCCTCTAGCTTGGCATGAGACTCAGTCGAGTACCATGTCTGGTTTTGGGCTCCCCAGGACATGAAGGATTTGCAGAACTGACACACTGGGAGCAAGTCCAGCAAGAGGACAATCAGAGTGCTCAGGTTATGGATGTGATGAGGAGAGGCTGAGACAGCTGGTGCCTCCAGCCTGAAGAAGAGAAGGCAATGGGAACTGAAAGCACATGGCACCTTGGACAACCCAGCAGATACTGGAAATGTGGCAAAACTGGAAGTGTTAGATTTAGCCTGGCAAAATATTCAATATCCTAATGCTCATTGGGAAGGCATTCAGACAAAGACTGACACCCACCCACAAGTCATAGGAGATGGGAAATTACACTCAGCTTCCAAGAGTAATACAGCAGGAAGCGAAGATCAGTGAGGACTGGCTTGTGTGTGAACCTCTAGTGAGCAGCTGGAATGCTGTTCTGCAGTAGCCCAGGAAAAAATTTGCCCACAAATACAGGAATAGCCAGCATGCCTACACGGTCCAGCCAAAGCTGAGGAACTTGTTTCCAGCTGAGATCAACAGCTGACGCTTAGAGCATAAAAACAGGGCAAGTATGCAGCATTCCGGCCTGGAATGTTCCCCTTACCTATAGGAATTTGCAGCATATGGGTTCCTAGAAATAGAAAGGTAACTTCGCTAAATTACTTTGATCAAATTTAACATACATAAATCTTCTTTTAGTTACAACTACAACAGTGAGTTCCAACTCACCAGTCAATATTAAAGATGAAACCACAGATGTAGAGAGGGGCACAAGACAGTTTTGATTTTCTTTCTTTGTACTTTTCCTAATAGGTCCTAACTTTCAACGTTCTCTCTCTGTAACTGACCTGAAAGCTGAAGGTTTTTATGAGGCCATCTGGATTATTTCATTATCTCCTGCTTTAGTGAAAAATACTGGTTCAGAGAGCAGCACCACACACGTGAGGCTCCCTCACATCATCCCCATGTGCATCACATTTAATTTATTGACGCATCATTTTGGCTACAAGTTTCCCATTCTCAGTGTTGCAGCTCTCTGCAGCTGACATTCCCTTTTATGATCTCAAAATAATTATGTCAACAAGCCTTCTCATCCCATTGTATCCCTCATTTTCTAAATCCTTTGTGAACACTGAACAGCCTGCTGGAGACACAGCCAGCACCTGAAAGACTTCTTCCCCAGCCTCTTGCTCAGGAGCACGTAAAATCTTTGGGATCCCAAGAGGATGAAGGAGCCAACACTGCACTTTTACACTTTGCAGGCCTGCCATGGAACATATGTGAATATGTGACTTTTAGCAACCTGGCATGAGCACATCCACAGTGTTTAAGCTGGGGGAGAATCAACCCAAAATGAAAATAAAAGTACTGATAGTCCCACCCTTGATACAAGCCTCTGTTTCTTTCTTCTGTAAAAAGAAATACTGTTTTGTCTTAGTAACAACGGATAGCAAAAATTGTTTACAGTCTGGAAATTATCGTAATAGTTTTGCAATCCCTCAGGGTCCTGCTACAGGGAGTGAGCTGAGCCCCGGTTGAACCCGGGGCAGATCCTCCCCCCCGCACACGTTCCCCGCAGACTGTCCTGCATTTGTGTTCCTGGCGAACCAGAGCAGCCTGGGAAATTCTCGCAGGTCGGGCTGCCCAGGCAGGCGCAGCCCAGCAGGGAACTCGCACCAGTCGCAGAGTCACTGCGAAATCATCCCCAGCAGAGCCGGTCCCGGCCGCGCGTCCTGCAGCATTTCGCCGCCCCGCTGAAGTACAGAACCAAGGGCAAACGCGCCGTTCTCAGACCGGTTTTCCCCCAAGCCATATTTACACATGGACTCTGCGACAAAAATGAATGCTACTGAAGCCCAAAAATACCTGCACTGAATATAAATATATTATGAAATAGCTTTAAACTCTGCCCTAAAGCACTTCCTGATTGGCTGCCGATGATGTCACACAGCCCCAAAGCCCAATAAAGGGGCCGGGCTAGCGGGGCTCGGTCCGGTGTGTGCCCTGCCCGCGGCAGGAGCGAGGCACTAGAACCGCACCAGAACCGCACCATCACTGCTCTGTAACCACACCACACCTGCTCCATAACCACACTGGAACTGCACCGGCACAGCACAATAACCCACCATCACTGCACCATAACCACACCTCACTGTAACCACCCGTAACCTCACCACAGCCGCACGTTCCCTCAGGGCGCCCTGCGGGGCTGGCTGTGCTCACAGACAGACCCCAACGCGCTGAACTGAGCATTGTTTGCTTGGAGAGAAGCTTCATAAAGGGTACAGTAAATCACTGTCAGGTTTTAGGTATTAAAGATACACTTGTGCATATTCAGAGCAATTAGTCTGGTCTTTCCTAGCACTTGTGACCTTACATTTCAAGTCAAAGGTGAGCTAAGTATGGTCCCCTGTCCTTTCTCAAGAGGAACTTGGCCTTCAGTCCTGTTTGAACAAACTGCCATAAGTGAGTAGGAACATTTTGCACAAGCTCTAACAAGACTAAAATCTACAATTTTACAAAACTCGAAAACTAATGCCAGAAATATCAAATAAGCCTTTAAAACATCCTATATTGACACCAATTGCTCATACAGTAAAATATGTTAACTCTTCCTGTGCCCTCAGGTTTACAGGTTGCCTGACAAGGAAGCCTGGTTCGCAGTTTAGGTAGTTCTTGCAAACGGAGCATTCCATGCAGAGGGAAACTTGCTGTGTAAAATACCAAGTGGGTGTGATGTTTAATTACCATCAAGCAGTGTTTGTTTCTTACTATGAATATGATTCCTGGAGCTGGCTCAGTTTCAGATGTTATGAGAGCATGTGTAGTAAGGAATCTTATGCATGAACTGAAAACGTTCTGAACTCGGTCACCGTATTTCTAGGCCATTTTTCTGACAGGAGGGGTTAATTCATATACAGCAGCCCACTGAATAGCTAGCACTCATACTTTCAAAGCACGAGCAGAAGGAAACCACAGAGAAATATGAAAATGTTTCCTGATTTGCTACATAGTACTTTGTTTTTCAAATCCTTGTCGAAGGTTTAGGAACATTCAATAGAATTTAAACCACATGGTCAAATATGGAGCAGCCATAAGGTGTATGGTGCTCAAAGTCCAGTATAGAATCACAGAACGGTCTGGGTTAGAAGGGACCTTAAAGAGCATCCAACTCCACCCCTTGCCATGGGCAGGGGCACCTTGCACTAGCCCAGGTTGCTCCAAGCCCCGTCCAACCTGGCCTTGGACACTTCCAGGGGTGGGGCAGCCACAGCTTCTCTGGGCAACCTGTGCCAGGGCCTCCCCACCCTCACAGGGAAGAGTTTCTTCCCAATATCCCATCTAATCCTGCCCTGTGGCAGTGGGAAGGCATTCCCCCTTATCCTGTCACTCCAGGCCATTGTACATAGTCCCTCTCCATCTGTCTTGTAGGCTCCCTTCCGGGAAAGGCTGTGTGTTTCTGTCCACTGTTGCTCCTTCTGGCTCTCTTTGCAGTTTCATATTAATGGCAAAAATGCTGAAATCAGTCAAAGGAAAAAAAAATCCACAAACTCAGTGTCTAGAAACCTCCTGCTTTCCTCGATTACTCCTAAAAGATCCCTTGACTGCTGAACCCAGCACATACCATTGGATATTTCAAGTGGAACAAATCCATTACCACGTAAACACTACTAGAATTGGGAGCCAGTGCCAGCCCCAGCTCCCTGTTCCCTGTTCCCGACTCCAGGCAGAGCTGCAGTCCGTGTGTTCACACTCGCCATCTGCTCGGCTGCGTTTTTTACCACAAGGAAAAAATGTGACTGCTGAGTAAAGACTCTTCAAAAACGAAAGGGGAGAAACCTGACCTCGCTGAGCCATAAACCGCGGGGTTATTTTGATTTCCCTCACACCCGCACGCACGCACTCGCTCTGTCTCGCTGCTCAAACCAAAAGCACCTGTGCAAAACAGCCTTTTCAGCTATTGTTGCCTTGGAATGGCGACACTGGGTAAATCAGGAAGGAAAAGGCAGTGCCCGTGGGTGTGTGTGTGCGGGAGCGAGGGAGCCGCGCGGGGAGAGGCGGGGCAGGGCCGTGCTGGCGGGCGGGGCGCAGGGATGCGCAGGGATGCGCAGGGATGATCGGGGATGATCGGGGATGTGCAGGGATGCGCAGGGATGATCGGGGATGATCGGGGATGCGCGGGTGCCCGCGGGTCCGCAGGGAGCCACTGCTCGGCGCGGCACTCGGAGGCTGCGGAGCAGCAAAGCGCCTTCTCCACAGCACCACGGCACCAACCCAGAGCGCCCGAGGCCACGGAAAAGGGACCGGCCGGCAGGGATGAGGCCGGTGATGGAACGTGCTCCGTTTTGACAAACAGGCAATGGTTAAACTCATTTTTTTCAAAATTCAGCTTGAAAATAAAACCCACTTACTTCTTACCCCCTGGAAAACTAGGGAATGTCAACATTTTGCCCCAAAGTTGTGCCTGGGACTTAGGGGATGCCAAGACAAGATGGTAGAAGCTTTGTTTTAGCTTTGACCAAGGTGGTGTTTCATTTGACATTCAGTGTGTCCTTCTGAAAAAAAAGGACACTAGCAGGACAAATTCACGCCACAAATATTTGAACAAAAGGTATTCTTTATAGTGAAAAACCCCTCATATGTTCCCAGATCCTTCATGCTCCAAACTTGAGCCATTTTACTTCCAGTCGAGCTCTTCACTCTGAACAAAGGAGCTCAGGTGTTTCTTGAACTCACTTTGCATTTCCAACACCTCACTCACTCCCACATTAATGAAACCCATATGGTTAAGTATCACTACCCTCCATTCCTTCCTTACTGCCCTTTTCCAGATACTTGAATTCACTTTATGAGTAGTTTTCCCTGTACTACAAAGAGTTGCAGAGATTTTATTAACCCCTTTCACAATTTTGAAGACTACTCTAAAATTGCTTATTTACTTGAGACCGTTTTGACACGAGGAACCAGACGAGTGTCTCCTCTGCAACATTCAAGTTCCTATTTTCAAAAGTATATTGGTCCAAGATCACCCCTTTTACAGCCTCCCACTTAAGAGCTACTTCAAGAATTAACGTGGCAGACTGCATACATTAAACTGGAAGCTCAAAGACAGAACAGCTTGCATGAAGACAGTTGCAGTGATTTTCAACCCCCGTTGATCCCCAAGTGTAAATTATGAACTTTTTTTTTTAAAGAAAAATGTTTATAAACAGATAATATTTTTAAAGGTTAATTTTTTTCTTTTTCTGTGCAGAATAGGAACAAAATAAACACAGAAGTTTTTGCTTTTGTCACACTGAGACCACAATTTCCACAGACATTCCTCTGGTGGGACACTGTTCCAAAAGTATATATTGCATGGTTGCAGCACTAAGTGGAAGAGCATAATGTGCTGTGGAGTCAATAACCCACAGAAATTTGGTAAAACAAAGTTCCCAACAAGGTCACCACAACTATGGCTGGCAAGAACATAAATTCTCAGTGTATAGAAGTCCATTTGAGATCTTTAACCCCAAACATCATGCAATCTGCAGGGTGTTTCTTCATCTAATTTAACTAGAATTTTACATTCAGCTAGAATTTAACGGGTAGCTGGTAGAGCATAAACTGAGAAAAATAGCATAACCAAGGAAACCCTGAAACAGGGAACAGAGTCATCCATTTCTAGTAAGGGAACTGCAATATTTTGGGAAACGTGGTTAATGTCTCTTAACACCAGCTGTACAAACAGCACCTGTAACAAAGCAACTGGGATGCTGCCAGAAAAATCCAGGCAGGTGATTCTGCTGAGAAAGGGACCCAAGAACATCTTTCCCAGCACATGCCCTGCTGGCCCTGGGGTGCTCATGCCAGAGACACAGCAGCCAAGGTTTAGCTTTTATTCTTTTGTTGCTTTGGGGTTTTTACGAGCTGACAGCAGCACAGCCCAGGTTTATGAACAGGAGCCCTGATGGGTGAGTATTTCACACGTGTTGTTGTTTCGTAACACTGAGCACACCCAGCCCTGTCTGACAGTATAAATACAGCACAGAGCTCGTAGGGACAGAATTGCAAGCACAGACAGGGAAGCTGACCCAGCTGCAGCCATCCCCATTGCCTAGGCAGCCACATGCAGGCACTTCCATCCCTACAGCAGGAGTGCAGGAACGTGAAAAGGGAGGTGAGGAGACGCTCCTGCCATTGACTGGTGCCAGCCAATACCTGCTCTGTGAGTAATTCACTCTAACTCTGCACGGGGAATGTTATGTAAAACGCTGCTGAAGGAAGATGTTTCCCTGCCTTCCCAGAGCCCAGTGACCGTGCACTGCAGAGAGCATTTCGAGCTGAACTAACCAATAGTCCCTGGCACTGACTCAGAGGAGGAGCTCTGGTTCCTGCTCGCTGGCACAGATCAGACCAGTTTACAGAAAGGCAGCATTTTACAGATCTTTACATATGTAGCCAGAAACCTTTGTCACTGAGATGCAATTATAGCTTGAAGACAATTCCTATGACAGAGAAGTGATGAGAGCACTAATGAAGGTGCCTTTCTGACAAATCAAGTTTTTCCTAAGTGTTTTTATTCATTCATTTGATCTCAGTACTGGAATTTTGCAACAGGAATTGGCTCAATCTCTTTCAAAACATAAAGGGCCTAATCCCTCCCATTAGAGAACAGGAAGTCAGAAGCCAATCTTAGCACTGATTAAAAAAGGGAATCTGGATTGTTATTTCAACTTCTTTGCTGCACATAAATGAGAAAATGGTTTTTTTTTTCTGCTGCCATTGCAGCACAATGGCTCAATTAAAAGCTGATTTCCCCCCAGAGTGGCACCTGTTTATACAAGAGCCCCTTTGCCCCAACTCTCCCAGAGAGCAGCAGTGACACTGCCACGTCCCCCCATGGCTGTGTCTGTAACTCAGCACAGGAGCTGCATGTAGGTGTCACTGTGCTGTCCTGCTCTGCACAGTCTGACAAGGACATGTCTTACAATATCTAGTGCAAAGACATTTTACACCTGCTCTAAGTACAGTCCAACAGAACTGGTTCACGTGGGAATAGGCTGTATTTTGTATTTTGACTTCTGCTCATGCCCACTTAAAAACTGCAAACTGTCTCAGCGTTGTGACAGCTGAAATCTTGACTTCTGGGCCTGCAGCATCCCCTCCCTGAATGTTCCCATTTTCAAGTGTTCATTTTCTCAACACAGAACCAGTGTGACCTTTTTGGGGCTGCCAAAGCAGTTAATGCATCAGTCCAAGTCAGAAAGGGACTGGATTAACTTCAAGCAGAGCTGCAGGTAAAATAAGCTGAACATACCCCCAAAGTCCTTAACATCAAATATTTTAGCACGCACCAGATTTTTTTATTTTCCCCATTATTAAGAAAATGGCTTGTAGCATTCAGCACTTGAAAATTAATGAGTTTTAAATATGAACATAGTACACCCCCAGTTTTGAAATACTCTGCTCTATTTTCTCTCCTCTCATCTTTCCCATCTGCTCTGGCTGAGTATTAATTTAACAAATATTTTTCTTCAAGGCTGTCAGAAAAATCTCGTAGCACTTTGGAAACACCAAACATTATCTTGTGAGGTAAATTAGGACACAAAGAAGTAGCGTGACATATATGTGATCACACATTGTCAGCGGCAAAGACAGTAACAGAAATTCCAATATGTGCTGCTTTGGAGTCCTCGAGAAGAGGAACTGCTAATATATAGCAAAGAGTGAGGCTGACACCTACATCAAGTTACATTTGAAGGCTGATCTGCAAAAGTTAAAAAATGCAAAGTCTCAGTATAGGAAAGATTTCTTATTCCCATGATTTATTTTTGATAAGACACAGTTTGATGTCTTCTACGCAGAGCAAAACAAACTCTACACAGCTCCTTACTCCTGAGCTTTCTTCTCTCTGAGAATCAATCCCCTATCAGTCTATGGAGACTGCAGCCAGAAGGCTGGGATTCCACATCCACACTTTACACCAGCAGCCACTGGAAAGGACTTAAGTACAGGTCTCTCAGTCTAACTCATCAATAATTTCTGCTCATTACTGAGCTCAGCTGAACCAATAAAGTAACACAGAGAATGCTCCATATTCCACTATCAATTTTCCACTTCAATTTCTGAGACTCTACCCCAGGTACCAGGAAAAACCATTAGCCAGCACCTCAGCCCAGACAAGACAGCAAACCCCACCTCAGATAAGCAGCTGTTGTTGTAGAGATTACAACATCAGGAGAAAGAAATCTTCTTTCTCCTCACAGAGGAGAAAGCCTCCAGAAAAGTTATCTAACAAATGTGCACTTTTTCTCCAAAAGAGATTTTTTTGGAGGTTATGATTTTATAAGCCTTTCCCTGCAATTATACAAGGGTTAAAAATTACGCTAAAAATAAATATTTGACAAGATTTTCAGCCAATGACATTGAAAGAAAATTTCTAGCTTTAAGAAAATGCCAGCTATCACAAGCTGCAAAACAGCAAGGGTTGCTAACGTTCAGCTTTCTTCCATTGGGAGATACTGGTGTTTTCTTTAAACTCCACACGCTGAAGTTTTCTAAAATAGATTTCCTGTCCTTTCTCTAAGATTGCTGCACCCCATTCAGCCAGGGCACAGATAACATCTTTGAATAGAAAGATTTGAAATCACAGTTTCTCCCATACAAAGTTCAAGCTTTACAGCAGAAAAGCTTTTCTCCCACAGAGCCGCAAACTTCACAAGAGAAAGTTCCTTCCTCTGCTCTGTTCCCTCTGGAGGTTTTATATTCTTAGAACCCGTCACACTTACCCAGGCATGTTTGTAATTTATATTTAGTACAAGGTCCTTTATTCTCAGCCCACCTCTGGATATTCCAAACACAAAGAGTGAATCCTGGTTACTCACTTTTCTCCTATGGATTAGATCCCTCTCCCAGCGTTACTGTGCACTGGAAGTGTTTATGAAACAAATCTCTGAATACCCAAAAAAACACAGTGAAAGATTAAAAAAAATTACAAGATTTTGAAATCTAATTGCAGAACACTGAGAAGGAGATTTCCCTTGCATTTAGAATGGCATCCTTGTTTAATTAGAAGAGGAAAAAATGTAGCTGAAATAAATACACACACTGTTCAGAGAGGGGCACTCAAACTTTTTTACCCTGTCTGATCAAGGCTATAGAGAGAAGATACCCAAGTTGGACACTATGATTACAATGGAAACTCACCTACAGATATTGTCAGGACAGTCTTAATTTTCCCGTGGCAAGAGATGCTGAAGGGGCACCTCTGCAATGACGTCCCACAGAACAGGGGGAAGGGATGGACAGCCGCAAAAGGATTTGGCACAACCACTTGGTTTCACTTCGAGTCAGTTAAAACCGGTTTTAAACATTACACAATTTCTCTGCTCATGTTTTCATTCACTCCTCCCAGAGGCACACTCGCCCTCAGCTGACACAAATGTTAGCACAGTGCTCACTAACCATGGGGAGGGCAGACAGCGAGTCACACTGCAACAAACACCAGAGCAGCCACAGCAGAACAGGGCAGCTCAGAGATCTCTGCTGTGGCATGAGACAACACCCAGCAATTTAAAATGGGTACATCTGCACTGCATGTGAGACTTGAATTTTTGGTTACAAATGGTTTCACACATACTCCTTCAGGTCACAGAACAGATTAACATTATTAGCATAATTATTAACATTGAAACCACAGCTAATGCTTTTCATCTACCATTTTTAATTGTAGAATCCACAGCAATAAATTACTCAGTGATGTTCCAAAACCATAAACACTTATATGTGCTGAACCATGGGTAAACACCCTGATTTAAAAACAAACACAAGACAGTAGAGGGCCATAAACATCTGAGTGCTCCATATAAAATCCTGGACAGTTAACCCATAAACATATAAAGAGAAGGATGTAAATTTTCTAGTGAACAAACCTCTAGTTTATCAACTTTGGCACAGATGTGGTTCCTCTCCAGCACCTTGTCTTTAATGAGTGGAATGGTCTCATCCAGAGTCTGACATATCACTTCTGATCTGCATGAAAAAAAAGTAACTCACATGAGGATGAAGCCTGAAGATAAACACTACACTGTTTTTTTCATGTGAATACTTCAAAATACACCTATTCAGAAAGTTATCACAAGGGCCTAATATAATAAACATTTTCTTTTGTTACCTACTACAACCAAGCCTGTTTCTGGCATCCACAGGAGAGCCTGAACCTTATCTGAAGTCCTGCCAAGAGTTGTATTAGCAAGAATTACCCAATTTCCTATATAACACCTGCCAGTGCTTTGTTCAGTGGCAGCAAGATACATCTCCAAACAGCACTGCAGCTCTTGTAATGTACAGGCCAAAAGTGATGGATAAGCCAAGAACTGAGAATAACTCTCTGAAGGGAAAGATAAAAGCAAAACCAAGAAAACCTCCCCAGAACACCCAAAAAGTTGTTCTAACCTGTAAAACAGGGCAGCAACACTGACAAGAGAAATGAGAGGCAGTAGAGCCCACTTCTGTACAAGCTTTCTTTCTCAGCTGCAGTGGAGTAGAGGAGGTCTTGGTTAAAGCTGTGCTATGATTTTCATGGACTTAAAGAATACAGAGGAATGAGGATCACTTCAGCTGAGATTTTTGTCCCAGTGACTGAGCTAGAAGATACTCTTCCCTTAACCTCATAGGAAAAAATAAAGATCTTTTAGCTAGAAAGGAGAGAACCTGGCATTGGGCTAATAGTGCAGGGAATTTTCTGGGCATTTTCAGATTTAATCTAGAAACCCATATAAAGCATAAATGACTGCTGTAGATTATTTAATCCATGGACCATGCTTTATAAACTCTAACAGGTACTTAGACATTTTACTGATGATCATATGTCTCATTTGTGTGTGGGGTTTTTTTAAGAAGTCATCTTTTAAAAACTAAGTATAAATGAAGCAATATACATATAAAATTACTCATAGTAAGATTTTATGGTACTTTTATTACCAGAATGAGTATATGCAGATCAAGTGTTTTTATAGTGCTCCAAGTGTTCTGCAATAGAAGATCAAACAGACATATCAAACAGTAGCAGCTTTCTACTGCAAACAAACCCATAGTGTCTCCTGCACTCCTGGTCTCAGCACTGCAGCCACCAAATGTACACTGGCCACCTCCCCAGCAGTGACATGACTGCAGCCCCAGACACTCCCTGGGACCTTCACAGTATGTCCCTTGTGTCCAACAGGATCTCTGTCAATGGAGCCACACTGATATTTCCCAGTGTAAAATAAAACACAGAATTAACACATAACAGAGGAGATGAAGCAGATGGATTCCAGGTTTGTTCTGTTGAATTCATTTGGGTCCATGGTGGGCAGAAAAACTCTCCTCTATCATAAAGAACACGTGAGGAACAGATTGGTCGTCTGAGGTCAGGTTCATATTCAGGCAAACAAATCCATGTTAAAATCTGAGCCTGGAATTTCCAGAGAGAAGGTACAAACTTACTTGCTTACACTGGTCTCAGAAAGGACCTGGAAAAAGCCACTCTTATCGTGAAATGCTACTGTAATGATTCTGATAACTAATGCAACTATGAACCAGAGTCTGGGGCAGAGCCAGAGCTCTGGTGCACAGAGCCAGTACAGAAACTACCACCACAATGTCAGAGCAGACATGGAACAAATTTAAACCATCTTTCTTCCAGGGTGAAAGAAAACGACCAATACAAGACACAAGAGAGCTGATCTGCCAGCAGCAGCCTGTGCTGAGGGGAAATGATATGCAAATATGATTCATGAAGAGCCGCTGTGCAGCAGTTTGCAGAACCACAGCGACAGCGAGTTCGAGAGGAGTCAGTGCATGACAAAGGAAAATTATTCTCTTGGTACAGCAGCCTCTCATGAGCCAGAGAGAGCAGGACTGCCCTGAACCCCCAACTATAAAACAAGATTTATTTCCCCTTGTGCAATGTATTTTACTTTATCTTACCACAGATTTAGTCAAGTGTTCAGCATAAGCACCAGAGCGTAGCAGTCCATGGGAAAAAAAGGATATTCCTCTTCCTAGACTTTACTAGGAAAGGAGGGAGGAGGGAAGGTTTGACTGAACTTGGTCTTCTAACTCAAATCACCAAGATCAAGCCCAGGGAGGTGGCAAACCAACAGCACTGATGTCAGTCTGGAGGCAGCACCAGCAGAGTAAGAATGATAAATGAGAACACAAACCAGGGCCAGCACGCTGATGCAGGGCAGGCTAAACCACTTAACCAAGCACAGATTTCTGTTGTTTTATACTTTATAGAAACTCTTATTTTTTCAGGAAAAGAAAAAAAAAAGTAGTGAAAGCCAAAAGTGAAAGACACTGTGCAAATCCTAGTTGCCACAGGGACTTTTTGGAAAGGATTTATCTATATTCTTTCTCAGTCTTGGATCCCATGTTAACATAAAAGGCTCATAAGAAAAAGTAAACCCTGTAAACTGAACAGCTCAGCAGTGAGAAGAGAGAAGAGGTTTGTTTGGAAGAGGTTGGTTTGTTTGGAAGTGAGCAAACCTCAGACATAGTGACCCAAAAAATCCCTCTTCCTCTCTTTTCACAGTGATGACACCAGGTTTCACACACAGGGCCTCAGGGAGCAGGTTCTGAAAGCACCATGAGACAAAGATGAGCCGTCAGCAGCTGCTCTGGGGAACCATCATAAAGCAGGATTTATAAGTATATCCTGGAGCAAGTTCTGCCCAAAGTTCAGTGGCTTGAGAACGACTCCCCTGTGGTTCTGTAACTGGTGAGTATGCTGGATGATCAAAACATGCATTAAAATAAAAAAAGTATCAATACAAGTAGATTTTGTATCTACCTGTAAATCCTCTTCAAGGACCAAGGGCCAGAGAAATGGAAACAGGGAATTTCCACACTAAACCAGCTGTACATGTCTGAGTAGGTATCTTTTCCAATCTTGCTTTAAGGTACACAAGAAGCACAAAGAACCCTATCTCAAAAGGTAACCAGCACTGACCCATGGAAACAACAGGAGAACAGCATATACAAGAGGCTGGGGTAGCAAAGGTTGGCAAGAGAAGAAGTCTCACAAGAGGTTTAAAAGCTCACAGGATCCATCTGAACAAGCCAACCACCTTCTCTACACCAGAGTCAGAAATGTGAGGTGCATGACTGGCCAATGGGAAAACGCATGAGGAACATAAAAAAAACTTAGCATAAGCTCCCAAACAGAAGAATGGAGTGAAGGAAGGTAATAGTAAATGAGACAGAACACAATCAGCAGTCAAGAGCTATTGATTCAAAGCCCTGGCTCTGAGCAGGTGATGCTGTATCACTGAAGCAATCACTACCTTTCAGGAACGAACTCAAGGGACTTTTGGCTGAAGAAACCAATCTCTTGTGTTCTACATTTTGCACAGACTAGATGTGCTGTACTAGAGAATCCAAAGACAAATGAAAAAATAGACTCTGAGGTTCACGTGCTCCTTTCCAGCTATTTTTGTCAAAAGATGAATGGAAAAAGAGCTGCTCCAGCAGCCACTAACACTGAGCCATTCTTACAAGGCAGCTCTTCTCTGAAGTCCCCTGCTAACCATGTGAGATGTGAGCAGCCAAGCTTTTGTTTCTTTCCACTCTATGTCATCTCCTCTGGAAGCAACAATGCCTCCTTTCCATGAGCAAGACATGCCCATGACAAAGCCAGAGACTGACAGAGGCTCGGATAGAAGTCGAAAATGGCTGAATAGCAACGCAGATCTCTTGCTCTGAATGCTTCACCCCCACAATTAGGCGGTGACAAAGGTGAAAATAATCAGTGTGCTACAAATGTTGTACCCCCCACTCAGCTACTCCACCAGGATGAACTTCTACCTCCCATTCTGACCACAGGCTCTTGGTGGGCACCACCACCTTGTGCCATTGGTGGCTGTGCCTGTTACCATAACACACACGAACCAGGCAGAGCCACTGTCTCTGAATGCTGGGGCAGCATCGGAACAGCCTCCTCCAAAGGCTTCCTAACACCATGAGGTACCGGAGACGCCCACGGAGAATGCTGGTTGTTTACAGAATCCCATAATAGTTGGGGTTGGAAGGGCCCTCTGGAGATCGTCCAGTCCAACCCCTCTACCAAGGCAGGGTCACCCAGAGCAGGTGACACAGGAACATGTCCTAGTGGGTTTGGAATGTCTCCAGAGAGGGAGACTCCATTTCAGCCCTGGGGAGCTGTTCTAAGGCTCTGCCACCCTCATGGGAAGAATTTCTTCCTCAAGTTGAGGTGGAACTTGTTGTGTTTTAGTTTATGGCCATTGCTCCTCATCCTGTCACCGGGCACCACCAAAAAGAGTCTGGCACCTGCCTTGGAGATATCACAGAATATCATGAGTTGGGAGGGACCCACAAGGATCATCCAGTCCAACTCCTGGCCCTGCACGGGACACCCCAACAATCCCACCCTGTCCATGAGAGCGTTGTCCAAACACTCCCTGAGCTCTGTCAGATTTGGGGCTGTGACCACTGCCCTGGGGAGCCTGTTCAGTGTCCAACCACCCTCTGGGGGAGAACAGTTTCCTGATATCCAGTCTAACCCTCCCCTGACACAACTTCAGGCCATTCAGGTCCTGTCTCCACAGAGCAGGAATGGGTGCTGTCCCTCCACTTCCCCTCGTGAGGAAGCCGCAGACCCCGGCGAGGTCCGACCTCAGCCTCCCCTTCTCCGGGCTGAACACACCGAGAGCCCTCAGCCGCTCCTCCTAAGGATGCTCTACACCCTCCCCTACCGTGGTTGCCCCCCGTGCTGTGTGTATTGGTGACTGCCCTCCCCGCTCTCCTCCCCGCGGGGGTGTGTTCGTGCCTCCCCTCCGTGTCCGCGGGTATCTGTGTGTGCCGGTGCCTCCCCTCTCGCCTCTCCCCTCAGACCCTCCCGCCCGTCCCCGCGGGCGGCCGCGCGCGCCCCGGCGCCACCTGGCGGTCACTGCCCCGCAGCGCTGCCCGCGCCAAGATGGCGCCCCGCGCCCGCCCCGAGGGCCCCGCAGGGCCCGTCCGGCCTCAGCACTGAGGTCTGAAACAAATCCCGCTGAACACACCTCAGCTGTGATGAAACTAGGGGGTGACAGGTGTTTCCTAGTCAAATTGTAATTGCACAGACACTAAAGCTGCATAAGCCGGCGCTGGTGACGGAAGCGTTCTGCTCATCCCATCACCGCCCATGTCCCTCGGCCAGACCTGTGCATGTGAGGGGACGCACAGTGGGATCAACCAGGAAACTCTGCTGAGTGGAAAACCGTCCATTAATTCCTTTGCCGCCTCATTTTAGCCTGGCTGAGCTCTCAGTCCATGGCACAGCCGTCTTCATGCCAGCACTGCCCAAGGGGAAGGGACGGGTTCAGTCTTCCTGAAGCAGTGATAACTTACCATGAAACTTCAGCCAAAGGCTCAACAGCACCACTTCTACATGGCATTTAATGTTCCACTGCTGATCCTCCTGTTTATTTAAGCAAAGAAAACAAAACAAAATTAAAACCATTACTTCATTTTGTAACTTGGAGGGGAACAGTCCACAGCCTGGCTTTGAGGTCAGCTTTCCTTTCATGCTTTGGTTTGAGCACTATATACTGTGCCCATAGTAGTATCTCTTTCTCACCACTTCTTTAGATGTCTTTATTTCTCCACAGCAAATCTCCTCCCTCTTTACTCCACACCTGGAATAAGAGAAGTTTTTTTTACTCCCCACCATCACTCCTTTCGTTTTGCCTCAGCATTGTGTTCCCATTCAACCTTATGACAATTTACCTGCTTTTCCCATGGATATTTTTAATATCAAGTTCTCTCCTTGATAAAAATATTTGGGTCAGGTATTTTATATCATCAACTGTTCAGGCCCACCAGACATGAATACGGTGTTCTAACATCACACTTTATGAAGGCACATGAAAAAAGAAAATCCAGCACTAAATCTCTTCTACAAAGTTTTCCAAAAAGCCTTTGTCAGGATTCAAAGTGCTCTCCTAGCAAGTCATTAAGGTGAGAAGGCAGAAAAGTTTAAAAATAGCCAAAGCAGACAAGCACAGAGCTCTGTATAACCCTGGAGACTCCAGCAGGAACACTGAGTATTGCTGCAAATGAGCAGGGCTTCGGTATCATCTGGTCCCATGGCAGCTCCAGAATCCTGAACAAACCCTCCTGAGGACCAATAATCTGGGTCTGAGAGGGAGCAAGGAGTGGAATGCCAGGTGTGTTTCCACAGTGAACTAATGTCAGTCCCCCCTCTTTACAGGATACATTCACATCAGGCAGAATAATGTCACCCAGGAGAGGCTTGAGAGGCCAAGTCTTCTACTAGACTACACAAATATCTTATTTTGTATTCAGCAGTATTGTAGTCTTTTTTTCTTGGTACAACCACTACACAAGATTAAACCTAATAATGAAAATTAGAAGTCATATGCTTGAGGAAATAGTTATTGCTAATTGAAAATTAAAAACTGCAAAATTAAGGCAACTCTCTGTGCAAAGGAATCCAAAAGCTCCATTCTGATTTCCATGGTGCTGAAATACATGACTGAGGTGAGCTGGCAAGGCCAGGCCCACCCGAAGAGACACTCAAGAAAATGCTGCCACAAAAGCTGTGATTAATTCCCAAGTAGGAAAACACCTCAAGGACACGGCTGCTTTGAGCAGGCTACCAATGTAAGTGCAAGGTCCAAGAGAGATCAGTATTAACACACATATTTAATTTCAGCTGAAGAGGCCTGAAGGAAACAGAACGACTTGCAAGGAGCAAAGAACACAAGTTGTTTCTGTACTTCTTGTCAGAACTAACAGGCACCCAGTTACAAAAACACACACTCCTGTACAGCACTGTACAGGAAACTTGTTTATGTCTTCTTTATTTCTTATTTAACACCAGTATGAGTGGCACTTGATGAATCAATAGACTCCAGCTGACATGAACTAATACTTAAATGAAGCTTATTCCCTACTAACTAATTCACTTTCAAATGCCATCTTAATCAAGCTTGAAAATTCATTTTTGTAAATGTTAACAGCATTAACAAGACTTGTGTGTGGCCCACTATGTGTACATGACTAATAAAGTAGATCCTAACCCACAAGTAAGACAGAAGCTGTCAGTGGTTTAACCATATGAAAATCATGGGGTATCCTGGATTAAGTTGTGTCATCACCTTGAAAATGCTGAACACAAAACCAAAACACAGATCCCAAGCTTTGGATGTAAGCGGTCTGACTTCTTGCAAATCATTGACAACCACATATAAAGAAGGAATTGATGGAGATATGGTTTGGGGGAAGGCATGGGGAAAAAGTTTCTCTCAATGGTGAAACTGAACAAGTTTCCCTTTCTTTTTCTTGGCAACAAAAATAAATCACAACAACATTTTACTGTCAAAATGAAGGAAGGGGGCAAGGGAAGCTGTTTTAAAAGCTGGTTTAGAAGTATCTTTTATCTTAACAAGGGAGAACTTTAATCTGCCCAAAGAGGTGGGATAAGAGCTTTCTACAAGTCAGAAAGGGGAACACTCCCAAGTGCTCCCCACTTCAGGTTTTGGAGCTTTCCTCTCTTCTTTTGGGGTGGGAGAGCATCTCAGCCTGAAAAGGGCAACTTCAAACCCTCCCTCTTGCCTTCAGGGATCTGAAGTGTCCCCTGTCCCTTACTGTGACAGTGCAAGACCCCGCTGTCACAGCATGGACTCACTCGGGGAATTGGCCACTCCTCGGACCCTCAAACCCAGCATTGTTCCGCTCAATCACAGCGGCGCTCAGAGCCCGCCCTCGCTCACACACACCGGCAGGCTTGGTTTCCACAAACCAAATAACAAGCACCAGCCAGAGTAATTACGAAAAAAAAACCCAAACCCACGAAAAAACCCTAAAAACCAAAAGCATGGAAATTCTTACTCTGCAGCTCAACTTTACCGAGCACCGCATCCCAGACGCGGGAGTCCTGCAGACCTGTCCCTGCTCGTCCCGTGGGAACATCAGCACCTCGCGCTGCCCACGGACCCACCGGGCACGGCCGGGACGGCTCCTCGCACAGCCCCGCCAGGGTTCGGGGAGGGGGCTCGGGAGGCTCTGCGGCTGCAGCGAGGCGAGCTCGGGGGCTGCGGTGCCCGGCGGGGGCAGCGGGACCCGGTACAGCCCCGCCGGGATGCCCGGCCCTTCCCCGGCCGCAGCTGCAGCCTGCCCGCCCCGCCGGGGCAGCCTCTCGGTGCCCGCTGACGGACCGGTCCAGGCACCCACCTCCTCCCCGGGGGCTCGGGCAGCTCCGCCGAGCTCCTCAGCCCCCCCCCCGGGGCTCCGGGGGCTCCTCCGGCCGCAGCACCCCCTGGTCCCGGGCCCGGCTCCCGGTGGAGTGGGGCGGGCTCTGCGTCCTGTCTCAGTCACCAGGACATGAAAGGCTGCAGAGGAAAACGCAGCTTTAAAGTGCTCGGAATTTCTCCATCCCTGTTGGCGAGTATTGAAAGGACGTGAGGTCAGAGACGTTCAGCTCTAGATTATGCAGAGAAGAACTGACACACTGCTTGGGTCACAACAAGATCCTGCCCTTATCCCTTCCCTCCATCCTTTCCCCTTTCTTTTCCTTCTGCATTCCCTTCTTCCTTTCCTTCTGCCTTTCTACAGTCTAGAGATCCATTTACTAACCACCTGAAGCGTATTTGAAAGATAGTTAATAGCATTTCAACGTTTAATAAAAACACCTAAATTATCTTTTGCAAGTAGTTTTTTTTGTTTTAAGTTTTAGCTCATTTGTTCATGAGTTCACAGAAAAATACCTACTTTTCCAGTTTTACAGCACAGGACAGAAAGAGTATGAGAGGCAGGCTCAGTAACAAGGTTATTAGTGGATTTAAGCTATTAGGATGTGATTACAAAAAAAGCCATTATCAGTAACTGGGTGTTGCAGGTGCTCACATGAAAGCATTCTGGACAAGCCACTGCACCACAGAAGACAAGAATCTTGTGCTCCCAAAGTGGAGGCAACAAATATGCTCTTCTAGACCTTCTTAAACATAACATCACAGAGCCTGAAACCAGCCTTTCACACTGATGAAATGCGAAGTATTTCCTTATACTACCAGGTAATTAAATAGTAGTTCAAGTGGAAAGGAATGTTATCTGGAAGGACGGGATGTGATATCTTATTAGCAACACTTCTGACCCTAAAAACTGCTGGTTCAATAGCACAGCACTTTTTCAATTGCTTTGTGCTTCATAGCTCTAAAGCACTTTTAAAATCAAGCACACAACATTTAGTCCTCAGAGACAAAATTATCTCCTATTTGAGTGGCAAAGTACACAAATGATCATCATAGCTGCACAAGGAGTCTGAATTCTTCTATCTTGGCTGCAATCTTGCCTCTCCAAGAACCAGCCATACCATTTCTTGCATACTTCTACAGCATCCAAGAACAATATTCTAACTGTCCAATACATTTTTCCTCATGTTAGCATTGGAAGCCATTCATGAAGCTACCTTAAAGCTGATTATTCTTCTACTACCACATGCAACTACATCCCAGTATCTGAGCATTGATACTTGTGTTGCAAAAGATGTGTGTTTGTCAGAAGTAATTCTGGCAAGTCTGAAACTAGAATGTCACTGCTGGTTTTAAGATAAAAACCTTCAAAGGTGTATTTAGTACTAGTCTAAATCTTTCTCCTGGTGTACTGAGGAGAGGAGGATTTTCACTTTGTTACTCACGAAAATCCAGGGATGTCTTTTTATCTGTAACCATACATGAATTTTCAATTTCATAAAGTAACTCAAGTCCTAACACCTTGTTAAGAGCTTGTCACCTTGAGAGAAGTTAAATACTGCTGGTGTTTAAGGGTTGGATGTTATGGCAGTTAACAGCTGCATTCCTTCCTCGAGGAGGCAGCAGTAGGGAAAGTTAGTCTTCCTTTAAATTATTTCCTCGGTTTAAGAAAACTACCTGCAGATATTAGTGATTTCTAGAACTGGCATTGCTGCCCTGCCTGAGTGGGTACTTCAGTCTCAGCCCTGGAAGTGTCCCGTCCCAGCCCAGCTCCTGGACTGTGCCTCCTCTGCAGAGCCAGGCCTGTCAAGCTCCCTCTATCCTCACAGATCCAGGCATTCCTGAGGACACAGCTCCTGCAATAACCCATCCCCTCGATTCCTAGTAGATTATACTTAGGACAAATTCTCCCATACATAGAACCTCGCAGGAAGACATCAAAACCTTAATGGATACTTATGTTCCAGCTAAGTGGCCTGTGCTCCTGCTGCAAAGAGCATGAGCTGCCTCAGTAGTGACCCCAGAGCCTGTGCCCTGAGCCAAGGAATGCTGGAGAGGGTGCATTTGCAGAGCCCACAGGGGCACACCACAGCACCCCAGGGGCACACCACAGCACCCCAGGGGCACACCACAGCACCCCAGCATTCCTTCAAAGTGTCCATGCAGAGTCAAGAAAAGCCTTCCAGCTCCAAGACACCGAGGCCCAAGTGGCCCGGGGAGCAGCCTGGGTTCTTTCAGCAGCACACTTGAGACACTGCAATGGTGTTCTCAGCCCTTCTGTCCCCTCCCAAAGGCTACATCAGCAAGGATGAAAAGCACTGGCCCACACAAGTGAAACAGGCCTGCAGACATGGAGGGAGGTGCAGCACAGGAGTCCTGTGCTCGGCCTCAGAGCAGCAAAAACAAAAGCCACACACAAAGGGCTGAACACAGCTCGAGACTCTGGTCACTGGGTAAATGTTTACAGGGGCTGCAAAGGCAAAAGAGATGGAAGAAAACATTTGCAAGTAAAATGGGTGAATTAAAACAAACAGTTCCCCAATACTTACAGTGGCAGTGACAAGCCCACATCCCCAGCAGCACCTGGCACAGGTGAGGGAGGGTGAGGAACCACCTCCCAGGCCTCGGGACCCAAACTCTGGAGGAGCAGTGCTCAGGCAGGCACTCGTTGTAGGAGTCACCATGTGCAGCTACTGCAGGAACAAGCACAGCACAGATTAGTCAAGAGGACCAAGGACAAGTGTCTGGAAGCCCGGTGACCTCCCAGGTGCAGAGCTCTGCTCCAGGGAAGGCACAGGAAGCACGGGGTGAAGACTGGCAGGAGAACACAGCCCGCTGAGCTGCCCAGGAGGAAAACGTGACACTTGAGAAAAAGAGGATACATTCTTCCCCATTTTTATTTATCTGACAAAGTAATTGAGAAAAAAAAACATTTTATTTCTATATCCATTTATTTCAGTCTGTAAAAATATAAGACTAATATACAACTACATCTAGCTTGATTTTGTAAAATCAATCTTCATTCAGTGAGATACCAATGTACATTATACATTAAAGTTGTAAGAAAAATACTGATATTTGACATTTTAAACAAGTTCATTCATGTAAAAATCACATTGCAAGTAAAATTTAATTAGAAAATACATAATATTCACAAAAATACACATGTTAAAGACAGCTTGTGAGAACATTGTCCTAAATTTAACTCAGGTGTGGAAAAAAAAAATATGATTCACAGTTAGGCTTGACTTCTCCAGTACCACAGCAGAACTTCAAAGTAAATGCATCTTAATTCTATTAAGAATTTGTTCTTCCTATTAAGGTGCACTTAGATCTCCCATTGCAAGGGAGGAATGACTTGTCCCCCCACTGTGTATGTACAACATATAACACTAGTCAAAGGAAGTGTAGTTTTTCATTCCATTCTGAAATAATTGGGATACTTATAAATTAATTTATAAAATCTGGATTGAAAATACAATTTACATACACAGGATAGTCAATACACAAAGATTACATCAATAGCAGCGTAATATTGTCAATCATGCGCAGCATCCTCACCATCACCTCTAGATTTTCTCCTCTTTTTTTTTTTAGCTAAAGATAAAATCTATATAAAACAGTCAAGCCTTTAAGTATTGTCTTCCAGGGAGAAAACAGTAAAGATGTTAAAAATTTAGGAGGTAGTGAATGAAAGGCTAACAATATCAGCATATTTTAAAAAACCTTATAGTGAACCCCAGTATCATTTATATATAAAATTAAGTTTAGCCACTCGTAATCAACCGTTGATCATCCTGAAGTAGCAATTTAAAAATCTTTTGTAATTAACAGTGTATGCATTAGTAAGATATGGAAGAACTTTAGGAACTTTGTGGTAACTGCAGCATTAAGCAATTACATGCTGTGCAGTCTGTCATTGTAGCTGTAAATACACACTTGAAAAAAAAATAAGCATTTTTAGGTTTATTCTTTAATGTTTTTATCAAGTCCCAAATGCTTCGTTTTACTACGTGTTACCAAATGTCTGTAAAACAGAACATGATATATGTCAAAAAGAATATTACCTCACGTTTAGATTAATCAGGTTGCAGGAAAGGTCCTAAGGATGAACTCTCATGCAGTTTAGAGTAGGACCCCAGTTAAATTTCTACAAGTCCTTAATACTGGCATGTATATTCCAACTATTCACACCCCTGCTCCAAGCACAGCCTGGCTGACACACCAGACTCGGGCTGGGAGCTGAGCAGTTCCCTTGCCAGCTGGGCATTCCCAGACTCAGCCCAAGCCATGATCCAAGCTGCAAAACACTCCTGGACATCAGCTCCAGAAGGGATTTCCATGGAATGAAAGCATTACACCTGCATTAAGTGCACTACCAGTTCATTCTCTGTACCTGTGGACCTCATGTCTTCCCATCCAAGTGCCTTTATTCCTTTGATTATTCACAATACATTCAAGTAAACCAAAGGCACAGAAGTGCAAACTAGCAGAATAATGAGCCTCACCCTCCACTGGTGATTTCATACAGGAAGGAAAGTCTTTTGATAGAGGAAAAAAAAAAAAGATATTTTAAAGTAAACAATCTTCCTTAAAGAAAGGAAGTGTAGAGCAGCACTGAGAGAAAACACGTACAGGTAAAGTCTACTTGTTGCAGAATGAGTATTTCTTTTCCTCATTTCACACTAACTGGGTGTAGTTACTTCATTTTTAATAACTATTAGCAAAATAAGTGAAACACTTCAAAGTTCTTGCTCTTGTAAAAGGTTCCAGGGCCTCTCCTTATACACACCAAAGAAACCATAAATAAGTGTGAGGCCAGAGCACCCTCACCTGTATTTGCAGAGCACCAGTGCCTGCTGTGCCTACTCTCCATAAATCCTAAGGGCCATGGATGCCTCTCCTGGCAAGGTTTGAGAACACCCCTGCTCACAAGATACCCATTTCAAATGTGCATTTTTTTAACACCAAACAGCAGAGGCTCCTGCAGCAGTGTTTGCATCGTCACAAAAACCTTAAACAAATACAGCTTTAGCCTCTGATAGTCTATGAAGACCTTTACAGACGCCTTAACATTAAACTTACAGTTAGTCTCCTGTTAGTAAAGTTACCAGAGGTAGATGTTTCCTCAAGATAGACTGAGGGGAAAAAAGAAAGGGGTTAGTGTCCCTTCCCACTCATCCTGTCTTCCCAGAGGGTAGAACATGCTCCCAGGCACCTGACTCCTGGCTCTGGTGAGCACAGGACCACAGGACAGAACTGGTACTTCCTACTTAGAGCCTATGGGATCCCTGGGGACAAGCTCCAGCCATCCTCCTGCCCAGTCCTGTTACTTCCCATCTCACTTTCCTGACACAACTTATGTTCCCAGAGAAGAGTCAGGTTGGGAACTGAGTGCCAAAGCGGTAAAGCAGGAGATACAAAAAGGGGAAAGGGAAAAACAAGGCTAGAATCCTCCCCTGCAAGAATCCCAGTGAGTGCAGCTGGTTGCACACACACCTATGTGCTCACAGCATCAGGACTTGTCAGTGTTGTTGCACAGAGCAGCTCTGGAATATCCCAAACACCCAGCCAGGGGCACACAGAGATCTGCATTTACAGTTCAGTTCGTTATAATGGGTAAGTTCATATCACATGGCTCAAACAAGTTGTAGTAAAGCCTCATTCTGATTTAAGACTTTTTTTAATCCAGGGATTTAACTTAAGCTGTTCTAACTTGTTCAGGTTTGAAGAAAGTCACTTTTTACATTATCCAGACTCACTACAACAAACCTTTGCCAGTAGAAACCCTTACAGCTTCCACTAGGACTGCAATTTTAACAGAGATTATGTTATGCTATTTCCATAGCATTAAGTTTACATTTGATTTCTTTGTAATTTATGGGGATTAGCAACTAAATCCAACGATGTCTGTAAAATATTGCAAACTAAAATGAGAACGGGTCTTTGATGCACTAGTGTTAAGACTTTTCACATTTGAATTTCAAAATCAGAGTCATTAAAAGTAAGCTTGCCTGGCCATTAGAACCAGGAAAGGTGCATGACTAAGGAGCCTGTGGTTGCACATTCACCTACAAAGGAACAGTCACCCTCCAAGCCCCCAGCTCCAAACCCCTGTGCTCCCTGTGTCAGCCAGGGAACAGCCCAGCCACCTCCAGCTCTTCCCACCTTCCTCCAGCTTATCTTCCAGCTTCCTCCTGCACAGAGCCCCACAAGCAGCTCTGCAGCCCAGGGCAGGAGTGAGGTGGCTAAAGCAGCTCCATCACACGTAAGCAGCACCTCACATGAACATGAAACCACAGGACATTAGATAGTCAGCCTCACACATAATTAAGTTTACTTCTATAGAACCAGTAGTATTCGACATTAAAAAATAATAATAAAAAAATCAAGTACCTTTAAAAGAAAGCTCACAGGCATCTCTTAGCTATCCTTCATTTTCAATTTAAATTTTCCTCATCCGATTTCAGCCATTTATCAATTATCTTCCAGCTTTGTGAATTATTTACATTGAAGTGCAGAATTAACGAAGTTAGTTAACTTACATAATTTTGAATTTCTTGTATTTACCTTTTTCTCTCCTTTTAATCTAACTGCAGTGCTTGGTAGATGGAGAGGTATCAAATGTATTACATATTAAGCCCAATTAAAACATGTATGGCATCCTTACTTAATACAAAGTACACCAATGGAATTTCATAGTGTTATTATAGTTCCATCTTCTTCCAACGACTTACGCCCAGGATCTGGTACGTCATATTCCATGCTACTGCTGCCTGCTGAGTGATTGGAGTTCATCTCACTGGAAGGCAGGAATCCATTTTGTGTGGACTCGTGAAGGAGTTCAATTTGTGACAATGATTCTATGCTTTCGCTGGTAGGTGCAGCTTTTGGGATCTGCTGTGGCTCCCCACTATCTTCAATAATAATGTCCTCTTCGTCGCTCTCCTCTTCTCCTTGCAAGAGGTTTCCCAGAATATTTGGTGTGCTGCTTGGAAGGCTGGACTCAGTGGACTGGCTGGAGCTGCCCGAAGTCCGACTGTTCCTCACGACATTGTTCCTCTGGTTGGCGGGTCTGACCGTGATGATCAGGTTGCGGCTGTTTGCAATCATCATGTCTGTAACTTGATCGAGGCTTTTGCCCGACACCTCTATCCCATTCACCTCCAGCACCTCATCATTGACAGCCAGTAAGCCTGTGCTCTGAGCCAGCCCTCCAGGGACAAGCCTGGATATGAAAATCCCTGGCACTTTCTCTAAGCCGTGCGGTGTCACCCTGACGCTCGAGCCGTCTCGGATGTAGAACCCCAGGGGTTTGTCGGTCCCGTACTTGTAGAGCCGCACCCTGCGGTGGGTTTCGGGGAGAATATCCACGTCTATGATGGAGGACACTGGCCTGAAGTCCTGGGGCATGCTAATGACAATGTGGGGCTTCTTCTTGTGGTTATCCGGCCGGAGCACGTTGGACAAGACGTTCTTCTTCCTGGTCATGGTGTCTGTCCCAAAGGCACTGTAGTCTGCATCTTCTGCAAGAGAGCACAAGGGGTTAGAGAGAGCACCAGGGCTTAGATCCTTCAGCTGGGGCCCAGAGCACACTGCTACCGTGGTAGAGGCTGGCTGAGTAAAACACCTCACCCAGAAGGTTTCTGCTTTACTGCAGCAGAAACATTTCTCTTTACTCACAAAACAAAAGCTTTAATGTTATGAGATTCAAAGTTTGTAATACTTTTGGGTTTCTTCTACCAAAGGAAAGAGGGTACACAAAAAAATAACAGCAAGTTAGCAGCGGCAGACACAAAGAGCCACAGCTGCTTGAGAGAAAGGGCAGAATGGAAAGAGTGAGCACATTCCTAGAAACATTTTAATTTTATTCAGAGTAATTCCACTTGCTAGTTTTCTCTGCTCAGGTTTCAGATCATTGGAAAAGGAAGAATGAAAAAGGGAAAGCAGCCAGCGTGCCTATTATTGCCTAGTTGCTGGGAGCCAGCCAAGTGACCTGGATTCAAACTCCAGAAAGCTTATTCCACTCTGCACTCTCCCCTGCCCCCACGCCATGTAGGTAAAATGGCTGTGGAGAGAAACAAAGAGACCTTGCACACAAACACTTGAGGCCAAACTGTTCATGCAGGCAATGCTGTAACTGCCACAATTGGATACAAAATATGCAAATGGATTAGAACTTCAAAAAAGAAAACATCTTAGTCATACAACTACTGAGGGAAGAGAACACACGTTCTGATTTCTGAAATGCCTAGTTACCAAAGGTTCCATTTTTCCTTTTAATACACTATAGTTCTCCAAAAAGAATGAACCTAAATACAATCAGATCTGAATTTCCTTGGACTTAAATTTGTACTTTTGCAAAATTGCATAGATTTTTTTTTTTCCTGAAGTGGATAAAAAATAGTCAAGCAGAACTCTGGGACTCAGAGAAGTTGGGATTCTTTTTATTATCACATTAAGATGCCATTGGTAGAGCCAAGAAAGCAAAAGAATGGCTATACATTTCAATCTGTGAATTGGAATAACCATGGCAAGCTGCCCTAGTGTGGCATTTCAGGGGAGCTGTCAACTGCTGAGGAACCAGTGCAAAGGGAGAGCTGGGTAAGTCAAAGACACTTCTTTTGGAAGCTGAGATACACAGACACATATCAGTTATATTTGGACTCTTCAGATGCTTTAGGCAAAATAGAACAGAGGAAGTATTTCTGGAGCAACAGTTTACCACTACTCCAGCATGGAACACTAACTCCTCCCTGAAAACAAAACCAGCCCTTTGACTGCTCTGCTCAGGCAGCCTTGGACTTGGCATTCTAAAAGAAAAAGGACAAGAGAAGAAGAAACAGATTTAAATTAGCCCACACAAAAAGCCCCAAAGGGACTTATTATAAACCTACCTTGTGTGTACACAACAGCTCACCAACAGGGTTTAGAAAAATGTGTCCTGATGGCCTCATTTACTCTTTTTTTTTTTCTTTAAAAAAACTAATCACACAGTAAGGGAGGCAAAGCTGTTGTTTAGCTGTTTGCTAAAGACAGAGCATCTTTTGCATTGATGTTCATAGGTAAAGTTGTTAAACGATTTAACTGACAAACAGGAATTATTGCTGAAGGCACCTGATTCAATACAGCCCTACCATACTCTGGAGTGGCTTCTGTGACAATCTCAGTTACTTTGTAATTTAAGGTTAAATTAAAATAACGTTAGATCTCAACATCAAACAGGGAGGCTTTAGAAATAGCTTAAAACCTGTTCTTCAGATTCCTAAGAGTGTTCAGTATAATTGACTTAAGAGTTGGTTCATTAAAAACCAATCCAACCTCCCAAACCAAAGCATAAAACAGGTGGACTATGTCTGAAGAGTAAAACACCTCCAAAAGTGCAAACTTACCATTTTCTCTGTAAAATGCCCCTTGGGATATCTGACTGACTGGAGATCAGCTGTTTAAACCCCTGTATTCCGTTGCTGAACTCCACTGTGCTGCCTTTTCAGGCAACACAGAGCAATTCCTTTGCTGTGCGCTTAAAATTTATGATTAAAGAAGAAAGTGTGAGTTTTGCCCTTATCTCTCCTGACAACCCATCCAACCAGTTTCCAGTTAGACATCTGGTGTTTCACTGGAAGGATTTTTGCAATTCAATGAGTTGCAATAGTCTTTTTTTTTGTTTGTTTGTTTTGGGGTTTTTTTTTAGAGTTACAATTGTTTACAAAACAACTTGGAAAGGACAATTGTGAAATCAGATCCCAGACTGGTCTGGCTTTAAATATCTTTTACTGCTAAATACAAAGTAACACAACAAGAGCAAGAAAGTGATAATATAGATGGTTTTAAACAAACAGTAGACAGTGGTGACTTGAATATTAGATTTAAGAACATTAATGAGTGCTAAGGTTATTTTTTAGGTCAAGGACTCCCCCATGTGCACTGCACAGATATTGAGTTTATGGGGGTTTCTCCTTAAAGTGCACAAACTCAGGAGAATCAGACAGGATCTGGTATTTTACCCGTTCTGTCCTATCAAATGTGTATCACATCAACATTCCCAGCTTGCCACAGTGGCTCTAAGGGCTTCCTCACCTTCGTGGCAGGTCACTCACACCCCAGTCTGGCATGGACTGGATATACAAACATACACACGTTTATTACATCCAAATCGTGTCCTGCAAGTGATTAAAGACAGTCTGTGCTCTTTACCCAAGTTAGATCTAGAATTGTTCCCAACTTCCTTCACAAAAGCCACCACCCAGCCTGGCTTCCACAACATCTTGTAAGGCTTAAAATTCTGTCCAACTCAAGATTTTCCATAATTAGAGGAACACAAAGATCAGTAGCAAAAGGACTGGCTTTGAAAGAAATATTAAGTAAACATGCAAAATAACAGATTTAAAAATGCTTTTAACCCAAAAATGAAGATCAGAAAAATATTTCTTAGAAGAGACAGGAAATTTAAGTCTCTTTCAAAAGACAAATATACAATCAGAAATCTTAACAGAGTTGGGGGTTTTTTTGCTTTTGTTTTTAGAAACTTTAAGTTACAGGACACATTGCTGAAATAAAAGCATCCTAAAATTGTAAGCCAGATGTCAAAACATTTAAGAAACTCTGAAGCACCAGAAGGTAAGTTTTTTGCATTATAACTGCTCTTAGCTGTCTAATAATTCAAAACTAGCATGAACCTTCAGATATACAGTTACAGAGTTTGTGGGGAAAAAACCAGCAAAAGGTTGATAAAAACCCATCTGTCCAAATCTCAGCCAAACAGCACACTCTGGTTAACCTCCCTTCCACTGCTAAACAAATTTTCTAAAGCAATACTCTCAAGTACAAAGGCATCTTTGTTCTGGCACCTCACTAATCAGTTTAAAGCTGTGGCAGAAAATATTTTGGCCTAAAGCCAAAGGACAAGGTGTAAACTCCAGATAGCGTTAAGAAGAACGTCCACACAGTGCAGGGATGATTCTCCCCAGCAGTTTCAAGCTCAAGGTGGCACCAATCTGTACAGACTCACTCCGTGAAGCTGAAAACAAAAGCCCACAAGTGCCAAATCTGTTTTCAATTTAACATTGCTGAAGACAGATTTTTAAAATATTTTTCCTGATCTATTTGCAAAGCAATGTAGAGTTACCCCCCAAGAATTCAACTTTCAAAGCCCCCAGACAGTTAGCACATTTGAATATAGATGCAATTTTGCATTTTTTAAATAAGCCCCAACAAATCTTTTCCTAGTCACAAGATACACAAAACATGGTTTTAGGAAACTAACCTGTGTTTTTAGGAAGAGGCCTCAGAATAACTAGGATAGTCCACAAAGAGCTGTTTAAAAAAGCCAACGGCTCTTACTTCTCACCAAAATAGAGCTTCTTGGTGAAAAGAGGCACAAATGGATTAACCAAAGAATGCACTTTTCACTAAATACAGCCACATACACGCAGAACTTGCAGGAGTGGTATATTTAAATTAATATCCTGCAAGTTACTTTTAAGGATATTATAATGAAATACATCTTCTGTTATCTCTATTATACTTGTATTTACAATGCAAAGTTCCCCACATCAAACTGTCCTTCAGTCTGTGCTCCCCCCTTTGTCTGTTCAGTCGGGTTTTTCTCACAGACAGAGTGACTCCCATACATCTGGATTTAATCACAATACATCAGTTTAACCTTTAAATACCAGATGTCAACAGTACCTGTTAATCTGTTAAACTGCAGAACGAAATTCCAGCCAGGAACTGCTTTCCACAAGCTGACAGCCAATCTCCACTTGTGCAACATCAAGCCCCAGTTTGGATTTAGCACGGGAGGAGTTTGAAGTATTTTAAAGGAATTTAGTGAAGTACAGTTAGAGAAGTCTAGGGGGAATGATGTGATTTTGTACAGGAGCACATTAACCAAGACACAACAATGCTTAGGACAAACTGACAGCTTTCAGAAATGAGGAGTCACAGCTGAAGAGGAAAGAGTGATTACTGTGGCTTAAAAATGTTATCACAACTGCCGCTTGTGAATAAATGCACAAACATCTTGTTGCTTCCATTTCAGCCCCTTAAGGTGTTCCTTGAATGCAATGTACTAAGAAGTTAATACTATTTACATTAGATTTTATTGCAGTCTGCTCATACCTTATGTTAGCTTTGCACACATTACATGTAGTTTCTAAACAGGTAAGACAGTGTAATAAAAACTCTGTATATTTTAAGACAGCAGAAACTCCCTCTCTTCCTCACAGTGGCTTTTTGTCTTAAATTCCCAACTACTATAGCTGTAAACACAAAAGAAGGTGAAGTTCCACTACAAAACCCACAGAAATTTTTCGACTGATTTAAGAGAATGTATGAAAGCCACAAGCAGCCTTGCAGGGGGAAAAGTAACTTGTGTCACTTATTATAGTTCCAAACCAGCACAGATCAAAGCAGCTCCACCAACAGCAGGTATTTGTTCATTTATTTTCCATTTCAGAGGTACAGCCAATAAACTTCCCTGCAATCCTATGAATTAACCACAGCTAAATCACACTGCCCAAAATACAACCCATCCCTAACTCCAGCAATTCAGCTTTGGTTACAGGCAAATCATCACAAATAAAATACAGAACCAAGTTACTTCTTTATTTTCCATCAAACAAATATCTGCTTTATATGGCAAAGATGCCAATGAAGTCAAAGCCTCAATTTAATCAACAGACATGATCAGTGTGGTCACAATTAACTCACAACAAAGTACAGCACTGGAAGTGCTGGACTAACATTCCAGCCTGGGTTCCCTATTCCCTAAAACTCCATAGCCAGAAGGCTCTCATGTCCAAGGGAAGGCAATGACAACTGATACTTTCCACACAGCTTTTCCTGCCAGTCAGTTCTTGTTCTGATAAACTATAGTGGGTTAATCTTATTTCTACTTCTGTGCATTGTATCAGTTCTTTTATCAACTCTTTGTACCAGAGTAGTAACAACTAAATGAAGGCACAACGATGATATAAGGTGTTAAAAATGTAACAGGAACAGGCAACATCAGACAGGTAACACTAGTGACAATCTAAAAACATATGGTGTTAAAATATAAACTCAATAATCCCAGCCTGACAAAGTGGCTTATCCGTTCTCGTCATATGGCTACTGTAGGGGATTAAATGGAATCATAGACCTTGTCCACCTCCAGGTTCTATTAAAGCAAATGGTTCATGCCTTTGGCATTTCAGGACTGAAAGCACAGCCCTCACCAGATTATACTATCAACACAAACCAACCAACCATTTTGCCAGGGCACAGCAGCTGCCAAGCAGCCACACTGGTTGTGAATATTGGGTTAGTGTCAGGCTGTTGTGGAGTTGTTCATTTTTTGGAGTGGGAATGTTGATAAAAGGGTCTGATGTCCAAGTATTTTCCAAGGAAAAAATGCCTGTCTTAGCAACAACCAGAGACAGTGAACATCACAAGAACAAATACAACTTCCCTTCCTGAACAAATGCTGGTATTAGGAACACACAACCAGAGCAGACATGCTACTTCTCAAGGCAGACCAACAACCCAGCAGCACTCACATCTGAGGTTTGCTAACTGAAATAAGCTTGTCAATTCAAAGCTTCAAAATGTTTTATTAGCAAAGTGTGATAAGAGTAGCATATTACAAAGTGAGCCTTGAATTTATACTTGTATATTAAATTTAATACCTCATGTAATAAGACTTCCAATATTCCTTTCCAGCCTCTTTTCTCATCTGATCAAGATTGGAATTTTAAGTGAGAAGTATCCTACATACAGAGCAGAAAGCCCTAGAGGTTTAAAGTTTATTTTCATTTGCCTGCATAAAACCAGAAGGAAGCATTTGCCAGAGATTTAACTTAACTGAACTAGCAAAAAAGCACAAAGTATAAATAGGTTGCCTGAGGAAGTTCTTTCAAGAGAGACAAGTTGTGAATACCTTTCATGATCCACAATTACTATGGAATTCAACATGATGAAATAGGGCTAAAGGGTTTTTTCCTCCCTACATCACACTGTTTGCTGACATGTGGGACAACTGGATAAACAGATGATTCACATATTTCAGCTGCACTTACCTTTTCTCTGAATGAAAATCCTGAGCAGAGGATTGGCTGTGGAAACTGCTTTATGATAATTGTCATCGTTATTGATAGGCAGCAGGTCCCCATGAATGTCCGTGTATCCCACCAGCACATCAACATTTGGTATCTTGTGCACGTGCTGCAACAATCCATAGAATTCCTCAAACTTCCCAGGCTTGGACCTCTCCAGAGAAAACCGTCGAAATTCTGCTCCAAACTACAACAAAATATATCTCAACGTCATTAAGATGGAAATCAAACACCCTCAAGCAACAGAACTATTTGAATGTTAAACCTGAAAAGTTATGGAATTAAAAGTGCACTAGAAATACAACCACTATTTTGAAATGGCATTGAAAAGTCAGTTAAAACAACTGTTTGTTTTTTTTTCCCCCGAAGTTGTAACTATTTTTGGACTTGATAAAACAGGTACTTTTGAGCAGGCAAAGGTTGTCTCATTGTTCCATTTAATGGGAGCTCATTAGCATTAAGGTGACAAACTTAAGGATAATGCACATTCTCACATGCTGCTGAAACAGCTGCTCTCACTGAGCACCAGAATTCACAGTCAGCACCGAAGTGGTGACTCAAACAGGACGGTGATTAACCTCCTGTGCTATGTGAATACCTGGAATTTTTCTCAAAGAACTACGAGTGCACTTGAGAACAGAGTGTATAGATTGTGACACAGCCACGGTTCACCTCCACAAGAATGAACAGCCTTCAGACTCCCAATTGTTTGGCCAAGAAATGAAAATGCCTCTGACGTGAGGACTACCAAGAACAAACCACGTGCAGCAAAGCTTTAGTGAGCTGAGCTCAAGCCAATTCTGCTCTTGAGAGAGAGAGAACAGACGCAACCAGCCACTACCCATAAAGCATTCAGAAGATTCACTTCCATTATCAAGACTCAAATTTTGATTGCATGATCTTTTAAATCATGGTTCTATCCAGGGTATATGAAAATACTCAGAAAATATGAACGAAAGCTTAATCACTGACTTATTACTAATTACTTTCAGGGGTAGGATCTGCATTTAGTCAATATAATCATTCAACCCATACCCAGCTCACAAGTCCACTCAAGCTCAGTCTCCTAAGTCATCTATAAAGCAAACACTCATTAAAACACGAGGCTACCAATGGGGACAGGTATAAAACTAAACTGGGTGCCAATAAAAGAATAAGCATTTAATGTAGACTAGACAAATTTAATTTCAGCACACATAACCAATAAAATCTTAGTGTTCTGCCCAGCAAGGGCAAAGCAAACAGAGTACTGGACAAAAATTACTCCAAAACCTCCGTATCAGGCACACAACACATACCAGAGATGCTGAAAGGAATTCAGAGATAGCAGCAGCCAGGTTACAAAAAGCAGAACAGCTTGTATATGAGTTAAAAGGGTAATAAGCTAATAAATAAAAAAACTCGGTGGCTTTTTTTTTTCTGGTGAATTATACTGCTGCCCTACAGTGAAAATAAAAACTTTAAATAATTTTCTAGCAAGAGCAGAACGCCTCAGTATCACATCCTCAGGTGTGTGTTCACACAGCAGATGTGAAGGTGCACTTACCACCCTCCAGCCCAACCTTCACCTCACATTTGATTACAATCTTTTGGAGAATAAAAGCTTTGGAGTGCTCACATGCAAACAAAGGAATGAAATAAGGAGACAACGACCCCGTTGTTAGCATGTTAACACCACGTTAACTCAAAACAAGCTACACCTTCACCACCCCCACCTTCCTCCAAAACTTTCAAATAAAGGAATTATCTGGGAACATTCCTCCTCTAGAAATACTCCAATTACAGTACCATTAACTAACAATAAGGCAGAAGGGATGATTCATACCTGCCTACAACAAAAAAAGGCAGGCCCAGCCCACAGGAGGAACTCTCATCACGTCAGAAGCAGCACAATCGTGATATCACTGAAAGACTTTATCCTGTCTCTCAAATCCTTTCTCAGCATGGGCAGCATGGACACCACAGGAACTGTCCACACATGGCAGCAATGTAAACGTTTGGCTTTCAAAGACTACAGTTTAAACATAATTCAGTAATAAAAGTTTAAAAAGCCAACAACTTCACCCTCAATTTGGAGTAAATTTAAATCTTATCGCACCAAGTGAAGGGCCAGATTTTCAAACGTGACTTTTATTTTTTCCATGTTATTTTATACAAAGTCGGTGTAAATACCAAGAGACTCATAATAGGGCTCTTATTTCCACAGTTTGCCACGTGCTCAATACCACCATACAGCAGATGAAAGACAAAACTAAAACTGTGCAATTCCATGGTTTATTTTAACCCCTCGAAATGTTTTCATTTTCTATCAGATGTTGAACCCCATCCCATTAAAAAGGCCCGCACTTTACACTTCGGAGGAGATGAAAGACTGGAAAAGTAACTTAAGCAGAGAAGGCTCCTTGCCACCTGAGCTCTTAAACACGTGCTGTTCTCCTGCTGACTCCCCCGGGAAAAGGCAGGAGAGCCGTGTCAGCACACCAGGAAGTCACCCGAGATTCTCACTTAAGACTCACTTATGGGAGACACTTTTATTCAAGTCCTCTGTTACACAGCATAAAGCTGCTGTACTGCCAGTCTCCAGCACTGACAGAACATAAGCTCCAGTGACCATCTCTGATAAGAAAACCCCCAATTATTCCAAGCCATAAGGAAGAGAGGAGGGCAAACCTGAATTTTACATCTAGAGAACCAGAAGTTTATTTTCAGGCTCCCATACCATCACCAGGAACTCCAGTTTGGGGGTATAAAATTTTATTTTCTGTGACAAGAAAATGGGCTGACTGGAATTCAAGTGCTATGGGGAATCCCCAGAGCAAGTTCAGAGCAGTTACCCAAACTGAATAAACTAGACTAACAAAAGGATTGTGCTCATGTAACTTTGGCCACAGCTGGGCTGTGCTGGCCCAGCCCAGTCAGCTGGGCACAAGTATTGATTTGGAATATCTAAATAAAGAGCTGTACATCACTGATCAGCCTTCAAAGCCCAGGCCACTCCACAGGAAGGGTTCCCTCCACCTCCCTCCCACACAGGCCTTTCTTCTTTCTCTGTAGAATTGCTCATTTTCATAGAAGGAAGCTGACTCCTCTGCGATATTAAATGGAGGTGCTGCTAAATAATGCATTAGCAACAAGTAGTTCTAGGAATGCCTTGAAACCTGCTCCAAAACATGCACTTAAGGGACAGTCCCTATTCATTAGAGCTACACTTCTCTGTACAAACACCAAGAACATCACATGGGTGATTCCCCAGATGTATTTTAAATCAAGGAAAACACACAGTGGGGAAGGAGTAATCCTAGAGTTTTGGGCTGAGGAAAAAGTGGTTTGGGTTTATAAGCATATCACACTGATTGTTTTCAACTTCATAAGGCATAAACAAAATGAAAGGCTTCACCAACCACACTACCAGCTGTGCTTTATTAGTGTTTGAAATCAGAGCTACCAGATATTCCTGTGCTTTCTGGTTTTGTCCACATGAAAAGGTGACTTTTTTTTATAGTGTTAACATCATTCAAGCTGTAGAGACCAGCCACACATTTTCCTGAAGTTCCAGCACTCGCTGGAATGTTATCCTTACAAATCCACACAGCACAAGCCCTGACTGCTTCACCTCCCCTGCTGCTGTAACACCTGATTAGCAGGAAAGGAGGGTACAAAACACAGACCACAGCCTGGTCACCAGATAAAAAAAACCCAAGAGATCCATGTTCCCACCAGTGGAGAACACATTCCCACGTGGGTGCATTTACAATTTGCCTGGGAAACGAAAAAAGAGGTTTTAACGTTTATTTAACTAACAGCTTGACACTCCACATCCAACAGTTCTACAATTGTTAACAGCAGAATGACACATCAAGAAATTATTTCGAATATAAAACAAACAAACAAAAATAATCTATTTTCTTTTAGAACAAAGCTTTCTCAGCAAAACTTTGCACAACCAGCAAAGGAAAAATTAAAAATAGAATGGATGTGGATACACACATGGGAGAATTTACAGGTTTGTGCAAAGCCCTGACCACGAGACACTGGTGATATATTCTGTGACACACAGGTATACACTCATAAAACACTCATAGGACTCTCTGATTGCCTCTAAAAGGCAACAAACTCCACTTTAGGACAAGTTCACCAGGGCTTACCTCTACCTCTCATGTAAGCTGGAAAAATATGCTCTACCCCACAGACACACACACACAGAAAAGAGGTCCAGAAACACATAATCACTAAGTGAAAAAAGGGAACCACAGAAACAGTCACCAAGTTAAACAAATATTAAACAAACGTACTCATTGTAATTCGGACGGAGAGCGGCTTTTGGAGCTTATGAATTATGACTCTAAATACCTCTTTTGGCCCAGTTATCCCGAACTTTCCCCGAGCACCTATTTCTCTGCACGTTTTTCAGCCTGTGCAGGAACTCAGGGCCGGCTCCCCTGACCTGCACCTTTTATGCTAAACCACTTCTATTTTCTCCCCGCGGACAGCGCGCCCCATGAGCGACACCGGCGCCTTCCCCGGCTCTGCAGCCCCGGGCCGAGGGCTCGGCCGGCGCAGGGACAGGTGGGGCGGGGGCCCGTGAGCGCCCCGGCCGTGCCCGGCGGCCTCGGGCAGGTGAGTCAGCAGCTGTCCCGTCCCTGCCCCAGTCCCTGCCCCTCGCAGCCGCACCGCGGCCCCACGGCCCCGCAGGGCCGGCCCATCCCCCGCGGCCCTCAGGCGGCGGCGGCGGCTCCCACCTTGCTCTTCACCTCCATGGTGCCCAGGCCGCGGCTGCCCGCGGCGCCGCGCTGTGCCCGGTTCATGCCGCGCGCGGTCGGTGGCTCCGCTCCTGTCGCTCGTGGCTTCGCCGCAGCGCTGCGGGACGGGACAGGCCGGGCAGCGGCGCGGCCCAGCCGAGAGACCCCCCCCAAGGAGCGGGAGCCGGAGCCGCGGCCGCTCCGCCGCCTCCGCCCTCAGCGCGGCCGGGCTGGGGCGGGGCCGCGGCGGCGGCACCTGCCGGGGAGCGGGGCGGGGCCGCGCCTGCGCCGCCTCCGCGGGAGCGCGCGGGGCGGGGCCGCGCACCTGCCGCCGCGGGCAAGATGGAGGCGGCGGAGGGAGGGGAGTGAGGGGTCGTCGTTGTCTCCCGGCAGCAGGTGCGGGATGTGCCCCGGCAACCTTTGCCCGCGGTGGTGGTGGCTGTGCGCGCACGGGGCTGGAGCGGGGCTTGGCTCCGCGTCTTCTCCTCGGGGGCCTCTCGCCTCCTGCGCCCTCGCTCCCACAGTCTTGAGGAGCCGCCATCCCGCACGTCCCAGTCCTGAGGAGCCGCCATCCCGCACCCCTCACGCAGCCCTGAGGAGCCGCCATCCCGCACCCCTCACACAGCCCTGAGAAGCCGCCATCCCGCACCCCTCACACAGCCCTGAGGAGCCGGCATCCCGAACCCCTCTCACAGCCCTGAGGAGCCGCCATCCCGAACCTCCCAGTGCTCCCACAGCCCTGGGAAGCTCCACAGCCTCGGGGCCGGGAGCCCCTGGGCAGGTGACCTGAAGACACCAAACCCCTCAGACATCTGGGGTTGGGGATGGACTGGATGATCTCCGGAGGTGACTTCCAACCCTAGTGATTCTGTGATCCTATGGGTTTAACACACAAAGTGCACCAGTGTTACTTATATAAAATAAGTCTTGATGGGGCTGAAGGTTTAAACTCTTCCTCTCCGGATGTGGCTGTACGCCTGTCTGGGCATAAAGGTGTTCATGGAGTTTTCATTTTAGCCACAAATAAGATGGCAGGATCTGGTAACATGTCAGAGGGGTTGTCCTAGGCAACCTTCACTGGTTTAATTCTGAGATTGATAGTTATTTTCATACAGAGGTCAGTTTAGCCACCCTGAGAGAGCTACTGACAAAACCAGTGAGTGGGGGGACCATAAGCACTTTGTTATCTGAATTAGAATGAGTTTCCACTTGTGTATTGGCAAGAAGAAAGCATGTAGATTAATCAAGGTATGTCAACTAACCTTTGAATTACAGTTCTCTCCCTAATCTGCAAACCTGAACAAAGAACTCCATGTGAGGTATCCTCGTGTAGATGTTGTGTGGACGGCTGTGAAGGGCGTTCAAACAACTCCTTGCAGTTGAGGCAAGGCATGAGTGTCTAGTCAGTCCTCAAGTCTCAGCTGGTAATCAGTAATTAAATAAAAAACATCCAGTGCTGAATCACTTTTAAGTCGGTGCTGGTTTTTGTACAGCTCATCTTAATCCCATCATGCCAAAGGCAAAGGAATTGCAGCTATCACTCGAGCCAAGACAAGCTGTAATTAGCACAGAGGATATTGTTAATAGTTAAGTATAGTTTGTTGTCAGACAGTGTCTAGGCTGATTCAAGTCTTTATCCAGTATGTTTTGGTTTTACACTGCAAAAGGATACGTAGAGAATTCAGCCTGTAAATTTAGATAAAATTGGGATCCTGGTGCAACAGAAGACAGACTACAGCTATGTAAGCAGGACTAGAGTAAAACCTCCTATTCTATCACTTTGTAATTATTAAATTGAAGAGTTTGGACTGCTTTCCATGTCTGTCTTCTACAGCTCTGCTTAATGAGCTGTAGGAAGCAAGAAGAAGAGTGGGAGTGACAAGGGAACAGCGACTTCTCTGGGTTTTTAAAGCTGCTGATTTGCTTCTTTTCTCTTGGAGTGAGGGAGGAAGGACCTCCTGAAGATGCATTCTGCTGGGAGCCGTTGTGCAGTTGACTTTATTGCTATAGATTTATGAGGTATTGCCCGAGATAATTTGTTTTCTATTGTGCATTCCTGGCGTGGCTGGAGTGCCATGCAGTGGGTGTGGGAGCGTGCCTAAGGAGGCAGGGCAAATTCACTTCAAGTCACTGGAACCAACCTAATAAAGTGTATTAATCACTGCCTGGCTTTCATCACAAGGAGCTGACGTATGAGGAAGGAATGTGATAAACAATTTGATTTCAGATAAAGGTAGGGAGAGAGGCAGGCTCTTCGTGCCAGCTCTAACACAAGTTTATGGAGCTATTTTAGTCACAAGTTCTGTACAACCTGTGATTCAGACCTGATCAAGCTATTCATGGCACGTTCAGTTTCTGTGAGGTTGAAAGACAGGTTGGGTTTCCTAATCTCTGAGCAACTGGGGAAGTTGATTGGGAGGCCGTTTTTTTTCCTTTGTTTGTTTTGGTGTAGAAATTCCATCACTTAAGTCCACCATGAACTATAATGAGATTCTATCATGATGCTTCTTTCCCATCTTGACACTTCTGACAGTTTAAGTGGGATGGTATTCCAGACAACCCTCCTGGGAGTTCATAGAATACTTGCAAGAAGAAAGCATAGAAAATTTCTGTCAGCATATGTTGATTGTACTGATGACCCACCTAAACTTTTATTGTATAGTTCAGGGCTTATGCTGATTTTATGTTTAACACAAACTATTCTTTGTTTATACTGTCAGTGCCAGCTCAGAGGAGTGGTTGTTGGATCCACTAGATTATAATCAGATCTTTGATTTGCGCTATTTCACACAAAATATTCCCATAAATTAAACATAGTGTGGGGAGGGATGATTAGCAGCAATATACCCAAGTAATTGGGGACACCAAGGTGAGAGAAACCACTGAATTATTTCTGATTTTCTTACCTCTGCAGACATTTTTGCCTTTTATTCTGGATGGGAATGGTGACTTTCATCTGGCTCCAACATCAGACCTTCAAAGGAGGCTGTGCTGCAGGTACTTTACAAAATGGGCTGTTTGTCCCAGCTCTGGGGGGGGCTCTGGAACATTCCTGTGATTGTTCTTGGTTTGGGGCTTTAGTTGTGATAACCTTGTGAAGGTTTTTGAAAATACTTTCCTAGCAAGTCAAAAGCTGATACCGATACATTAATTTGTACTCTCTGAGGTTTCTAACTAAAATAATTAAAGGCTTTTAAAGCTTTTTCTTCCCCTTCATCTAGTGATCCATTTCTGCTCAATGACTGTGAATTACTTTGAAATTCCTCCTTATTTAAACAGGGCAGTACTGAGCACAGCTGACACCTCACACTTGCACTGGTGTGTAGAGTTTAATGATTTAACTCTTCTGGCTGAAGTGTTTGGAAGAAGCTACACTGGTGCTGAGCTGTACAGGTCAATAGGTAACTTCAGTGTTTCTTTCCACAAAACAATTTGTGAACATTTCTTGTTTGGTTTTCCACTACTCACTGAGTATTCCAGGGCTAGAATTTGGAAAAAAAATATGGCAAACCAAAGGAATAATTGTTTCAAAATTTCTTTTAAACTTCTCTTGGTACAGATTGGAATTTAAATTTTGTCTTATTCTCAGAGAATTAGACAAAAAGCTCTGCCTAATAAACCTTTTGGAGTAAAGACTTTGCTTTTGTGCTTGCCTGGAAGCCATTTTATGACTATTTGTGAGGAAAACTATGCCCTCTGCTAGTGGCTTAACCTGAAATAAGTAAGATATTAGGTGCCATCTGCTGAATAATGAGTACTTGTGCCTTTTGCTCCAAAGCAATGTTTTTACACAGAATGGTGGTTGATAGATCTTAACATTATTTGTGACTACATACAGTATGCTTGGAAAGCAAATTACTAGGCTTTGTTGTTCAAGGTAATTTCCTCTCAAAGAAGGATAACATTTGAGCTTTAAAGTGAACAAACCACTATGGACTCTAACAGTTTAACCTTTTATAAACACACAGCTCGAGCTGCACATTCCCTTGCTGCTCAGTGGGATTGGACAGTCTTGTCTGGTGTCCTCCAGGTGTGATGTTTGAACACTTAGTGTTATTTTGACATCGCTTAATGAGTTTGTAGCTCACTCATAGGCAAGTTCCTCCTGCCCCCTGCTTTGGCAGGTACTGTTCAAGAAATCTAGCATTTGACTTCCTTTTCCTGAGCTTTTCTATGTGTTCCTTCTGTCAGAGTGCTACGAACAGGTTTGTGCTGTCAAACTGCTCTGACAGAAACACGTGAAGGAAGGTCATGGCAGGGCCTGTTCCCTGGTCTGACTGTGAGACAATGAATTAATTTTGCGAATGATTTCAGCATCTAGTTGCAAAAATAACGATACCTTTTCATAGAACAACGAATTATTGCTTGCTGAGATTGAATTATCATTGGATGATCCCCGAGTCACCCGGGGGTGCTCACACAGGCTCAAAGGCCAGTGCTGGAAGCACCGCGGTGCCCGTGGGGCAGCGCAGACCGGACTGCTTTAGGTCTCTGCCGGAGGGGGATCCGGCACCAGGGAAGGGAATCCCGTGGGGATTGTCCGCTCCCATCGCACGTGGGAGGCTGTGTCGCGACTGTCGCGACTGCCCGTCCTTGGTGCTGCGGGAGTCGCTGCCGGCAGAGGGTGCTGTGCCCGCGCTGTCCGGAGCGGTGTGACCGCAGCGACGGCCATTAATGAGAGCCGTTAATTAAGGCAGCGGCCTTGGCTGGACCGCAGTGCGTCCAGCACAACACCTACATTCATAACCGTACCTGGATTTATAATGGACATATAAAATTAATCTTGCTGGGGTTTAGTATATTATTCACGGAATCACAGAATGGTCTGGGTTGGAAGGGATCCTAAAGATCACCCAGTTCCACCCCCTGCCATGGGCAGGGACACCTTCCACTAGACCAGGTTGCTCCAAGCCCTGTCCAGCCTGGCCTTGAACAATTCCAGGGATAGGACACACTCATTTGATTTGTTTGATTTGTCATTGACTCTTTGCTGAAATGACTACAGAGTATGAACAGGCAGGCATATATACATTCATGTAATAAAGTGCCACTGTTTATTAACCAGATAGTACTGGTGCAGTGGTAATAAGTAAAACTAGAAAAGTACAAGCCAAGGGAACTAGAAAAGCAATTTGATTTTTCTATTTATGTCACATTTGGAAATATTGAATCCAGTGATTTCAGCCACTGTCCCAGTGTGTTCAGCTTTTAGAAGATATTCTTTGCTTCTGTTGGCTCTTCTCTTAGTATGTCTTCTGAGTTATGAACTATAAACTCCAGCACAGATAGATGCACAAAGAAGGAAAAATAATCATGTGCTTGTAATTCTGGATGTGTGTATTTACAGTTTAGGCTCACTCTTAACACACCCTCACAAACTGGGAGCAAATGCTCTGTGCAGGGACGGGTTTGTAACGTGCTCTGAAGTTTGTCGTGTTACAGTAATGAAAATGCCTGGTCAGTATATTGGTAGACTGAGAGATAATCCACTTCTGTGCAGATTACTTCATATTATTAACATTTAACCAGCGTTCTAAAATTAAAAAATACAAAATAGAAAAGGGTGGGGTGGAGACACAGGCAAATGTTTGCATACATATTGCTTGCATTAGGAGCTGCAAGAAGAATTATTGTCTCTCCAAGCCAGCCTGGTGCAAAGGATCACAATAATAGGCCCAACTACTGAGTTATTAGCTATTGCTTTTATAAACAGAGTTATGGTTTATAGCAGCCTTTCTGAAAGTCAGTTTAGTCTGGATGTTCCTGAGAAGGCTGGTCTGGTCTGCTCACAGGGTTTGCTGCCTGTAAATCGGTCCATTTAGAAAGCAAACAAAAACTACTTAATTCAGTACTTAAACAATAAAATAATGATTAATCTGATTATGCCAGGACGCTGGTGATGCTGAAACACTGAATGTGTAATGCTGTTGCAACCATCCTGAATGCTTTGTTGTGGAATGATCTTTGTATATCGTTGGCATATATTGATGGATGTTGAATGGCTGAATTTGTGAAAGGCTTTTGTGAAGTGCTTTGAGATTCTGGAGGAAATGTACTGGCATTTTTTTTTTGTGTCCCTTGAGTTCTGAGAGACATCAGAGTGTGTTTTATTTTTTCATTGTAAATATTATAATGGTGCCAGCAATGCAGTATTTACTGCTTTTCATATGCGTGAGAATACTAAACATATGCATTTCTAAAGGAAATTCCAGAAGAATGTGAAACTAGCTTGTAACAATAATTTGTAGGTTTGTGTCCATTGTTTTCAAGAATATGTAAATTGTTACATTATAGAACTCACTTTGAACCCTTCTACATAATTATCTGCACTGAACATCAGTATTCAATTTGGAAAATCTGTAGCCAAGTGTTTTATTAGAATTTCATGGAAAAGGAGAATGTGAACAAAACCATAGAGCAAATGATCTGAAATACAGTTAAAAATAATGAAAACCAAGCACCAGCCACATAAACACACCAGATGAAGACACAGCAAATGAAGATCATAAAAAATAAACTGGAATAAAACCACATAAAGCCGATCTTTAGCTGAAGTAAGTGGGGACATCTGCACTGGGAGTGAGGAAGCCGTGGTCATTTGTGTCAGCTGAGGGTCTGGTCTGTGAATTTGTTACAAGTCTCATGTTCAGGAGGAAATGAGAGTAACAGTAAAGGCTTTTTGGTCAACTGGTTGCATGGGGCTCCTGCAGAGATTTGGTGTTCTGACAAATGTCCTCCTGCAAATCCAGTTAAGTTGATTTAAACTAGTCCCAGAGTGCCCCACCCTCTGTGGGGCTGGCACATGGAGACAGGGAACTGCTGCAGCTCCCAGCCCGTGTTCAGTGCAGTGCTGTGCTGCAGGAGCTGCTCTGACACTGCTCGGTTGGGGCTGAGCACACACCCATTGCTGACTATCTTATGGGGCTGGAAAACCTGAGCAGAGTGGCAGGACATGTAGCTGCTGCAGTTATAATTGCCAGGGGATCTTCAAGCAGGGATTCTTCAAGCAGTCAGTGTGACTGATCCTAAAAACCCCAAATACTGGGAAAATCAAGATAAGAGTTAGTAGAGTTACAATTATTAGAGTATCTCATTTGTTTTCCTAGGTACACCAGCTCTTGTGTCCATGGTGGATCACCACTGCCATTTCCAGTGCTCCAGGCCCCAGCCAGTTTCAAGATGAGGTATGAAACCCACTGTTACTGCATCTCAGCACGGTTCTTTCTAATATATATAAAACCCAAAGCGTCTGAGTCGTTGACTCAGCCAACTCCATCAGCCCATCTGTTTTTGTCTCTTATTGCTCTCCCTTTCATCTGTGTCGGTTCCCTCATGCATCTCCTTAAAAACACGTTCAGCTGTGCAAAAGATCTCCCCTTGCCTCTTTCAAGACTTTCCTTTAAGCATGTGCACAGAAAAATATAAATCCTGATCAACTTCATAAAGTACCGCAAAACAAAGTGGTAGCTCTGCCCTAACAGGTTCTTGGATGGGGTCTCCGGTCAACTGGTGCTTTGAGAACTTCAGTTTTGTGTTTTATCCTCCTGAAACAGGATGGGACAGTCTGCTGTGTGTCCTGGGTGTTGCAGAGCATGGTCAAAGGGGGAGCAAACACTATTAGTAATAAGTTATTGTAAGGGCACGTCCGAATTCCACACAGTCAGCTCATTTTTCCCGTGGGGAGTCTCTGGCTTCCTGTGCTGTCAGTCAGTCAGCATGGGGAAGTGGTGCTAAAAACCAGGGGAAGATGGAAATGGATGAGCCACAGTGTAACCCGGGGTGCTCTGCCCAGGGCAGGGACGTGTTTGTGTGAGGTGTTCTGACAAAGTACTGTTCAGGAGAGAGGTGTGAATGGGGGGGTGCCTGTGGGGAGATGAGGAATGGGGAGATTCCAGCCTGCTTTCTATATCACAGCTTTACCTCTTTTTGCCAGGATTGCCTGGAAGGTGTCTAGAAAGCCAGCAGAAGGCAGCCCATTCCCGAGGAACAGTACCTGCCTGCAGAAGCGAGAAGGAGGTCAGTAGTGGGTGCAGCAGGAAGGACTCAGAGCAGGCTTTGGTCAACAAAAAATAAGAGAGCAAATTACATCTCTTCAGTCCTAGAAAACCTCTGGGAGGGTAGGATGGCGAGAGGGAGGAGGCAGAAGGAAAACGAGAGATGATGATTAGGGTTGTATGACTGACGGCTGTAAGGGGAGGGAACCTTTAAAGGGATAGTGAAGAGAGCGTGGGGTAAGGGCAGAGGAGGAGTGAGCAATGGATGGGCAGATGGGAAAGGCGGGAATCTGGGCACGGGAGAAAAGGCCTGAGAAGAAGTGAAGGCGTAAGAGTTGGGGGGCAGGGGAACAGAGGAATTAACGGCGGGAGGACAGGGTCGAGTGTCCCCGCGTGTGATGCCGGTTTGTTGTTGCCCTGCGGCGCTGTGGGGCCCGGAGTGGAACAGCTGGAGCGAGCGGGAGGGCGCCTGGGATGCTCCTGATTAATAGCAGAGGGTCCGGGCCGTGACCGCCGGCTCGGCATGTGCTGGAGCCGCGCGGCGCGTTCCCAGCCCCCCTGCCAGGATGAGGGGGGTCGGAGGGAGGGAGGGAGGGAGGGAGAGAGGGAGGGAAGGAGGGAAGGAAGGAGGAAGGCAGAGGCAGCGAGCGGGACGGGGCCATCGGCATCCAGCGGCAAACAAGCGCTCCGAAGCCGCGGCTTCCTGGAAGCGGAGCCCAGCTGGGCGACAGGCGGCGGCGATAAGCGGCGGTATCGGGGCCGTCCCGGCGGGCCCGGCCACTCCGCGACAGCCGCGACAGCCGCGGCGGCAGCGGAGCCGAGCCGCGCTCCGCGCCCGCCGGCAGCGCAGGTAGGACGCACCTGGTGAGGGGGGCACCGGGAACGGGGCAGGGGCACGGCGGGAGAGCCGTCCGGGCACCCGGCACCGGGACGCGGGTCCGGGACGTGCAGGGCAGCGCGGGGACATCGGCTCGGTCTCGGTAGGTAAGAGCTGTGGGGGACCGAGAGGGGACAGGGCAGGCACCTATGGGGGGGCTGTGGGGAGGATACAGTCACCTATGGAGGGGCATGCCAGTCACCTATGGGGGGGATGCGCAGTCGCCTATAGGAAGACATGTCTGTCACCTGTGGGGGGATGCAACCACCTTTTGGGCAGGTGGTCTCCTGAGGAGTCTGCAGGCATCTGTAAGTGGACAAGCTGCAAAGGATGCCGATATTCCTACAAAGACTGCACCGGCACAAAGAAGTTTGGTAGCTTTTTATCCAGGGTAAAGCTGTTCACACCAGGAAACAACCGGGGAGCACCTGGCTGGAACAGGTGGAACAGTGAGAGCAGCAGGACAATGCCATCCTGTAGGCTTTGTGTTTTGGAGGTGTCATTGCATGGGCTGGTTGTATTTTAGTTAACTCTTTTTGTCTGTGCGGAGTTTGCGTTTTATTTGCTCATAAATACGAATTGAGGGTTTGGGTCACAGCCCAGTTACATTTTGATTCACACAGAGTTTAATTTCCCCTTTTAAAAAGTGTTTTAAATAAGTTGGGCCATATGGAAATAGAGTTGTTCATCGACCAAAGAAACTTGAAGGAATTTGAAAAATAAGGTTACATATTTCTTGAGCCATTTCTTTAGTGTTGAACCAGCACCAGCACTCAGACTCCTGATTCAGTCATTTCCTTTGTTGGGATTAAGACCTAATCCGTCTATACCTGTGTTTTCACAGCTGTAAAATGGGAGCTACACCTATTGATGAGGTGCAGTGCATATACTCGAGTGGAGAGGTACATCTGAGAGAGATGCAGTGGCTAAAGGAACGTGTATATGCGAAACTCCTTCTCTGTTGTGTTCCTCTGTAGTGCAGTTGATCCCTTCCATGCTTCTTCTCTGAATTCTGCAGAGTGAGTGACATAAGCACCACATGTATTAGTGCAGGAAAAGCTGCACAAAACCTGCCAAAATGGGCTGGAGCTGCCATTGAGTGGCAGGTCCAGCCTCTTTGTGCCCCATGTCTGGAGAGAGACATGTGAGATCCAACACGTGTGATCTGGTAGTGAACAACTAGCTTGGTAAAATTTTCCTGCAGTTAGAGTCTGGATACTCTTCAGAGGAATGAAAGGGCTTCCTTGAGGTGACAGGTCCTGCATCCCGGTCTGGTGCTCCACTGGAGTCAGTCAGGAGCTGCAGGGGAGCAGTGGTGTTTCTGTTAAGAGCACAGAGCCAGAACCATGGAGATATGGGCCAAACAGTGAGTTATGTAATGGCATTCCCCAAAGGGTAGTGTAAAGATGAGATGATTTCCTTCTGTCAAGACAAAGAGCAGCTGTACAATCGCTCCACAATGTTCTCTCTAGCCCTAGGTTTCTTAGGAGCAATCCAGGCAGGGAGTTGGGACCCTGTAATATCACATCTACCAACAGCACTTTATTGCCTTCCACAGCTAATTCCTTCACAAATATTCCTTTGCAATATCCTCATAAAGAGCCTCAGAAGTGGAATAGAGCCACTATGGCCAGAAAGGGAAACCAGACTCAGTCTGTGGGGAGGGGAAAATTATGATCTTACTGTGTGTCTTTCTCAGGGGTTTGAGGAGTGATAATGTGGAGTTACAGAGCAGCAGGACAAAACAGAGGTTCTGGCTATAGCTATAGGAGGTTATACAAGACAAATCAAGGGACGGAGAACTGTCTCAGAAGGCTTATTAATTTGTTTCATTTGGATGAAATAAATAGACTGGAAGTGAAGGAGATATTTTATGTATAATAGTAGGTTTAATATTAGTTAAATCTGCACTCTTGATCTTAGCCAAAAGGCTGAGAAAGAGGGAACAGACAGAGCTGAATTATCCAGACTGTTATTGCCCAGAACTGGATTTTTGGAAGGTGATTGGCTGGTGACAATCCAAAACTATACAGACAGCAAGTCGTGCAAGGGCCATCAGCCAGCCTTTAATGGCTACAGGTGCTCAGGCCCTGGCTTCGACTCCCATCCTCAGATGCTGCCTCCGGAAGCACCAAAGGGACATACATATTTATGAAATACCAGGTTTTATCCACTTTTTTCAACTTTTCCATTTCTGTTGCCAGTTTATTCTCCCTGAGGACAGACTGCTTTAAACCAGTATGTCTTCAAAGACAGAGTGGCTGAAAACCATAATTTTTATTCAATTCAACTTTTTAGGGCAAAACTTGGTTTTCAGCCAATCAAGGCATTTAATCATTAGTAATTTAGAAGGTCAGAACACCAAGATGATGTTGTGTTCTTTGTCACTAATACAGAAATACTTTAAGTGCAGTTAGCAAACAGATTTATATGTAACTGCTCTAGATTTGAATTTAGCTGTTTCAAATTAAATAATAAAAATTGTTTTATGGAGAACTTAAAGTGCAATTATTATTGGAAAAGTAACTGTGTCAGTGATACTTTGTTATTCATCAGATATGTTCTTTCCATGAATTCATCTGCTTGATGAAGTAGCAAAAATCCACTTCCATTATTTTTTTAACTCTTGTTGCTACAGGCTGAGTTCAGGGAATGCTGCAGCCCTTGGAAATTGCCCTGGCCCTTGGATTATGAATTATGTCCATGACAGAGTTTATATTTTGAGATGTCAGTCTCAGTTGCATGGTAAAATAGCCATAATAACTTGCATTGGATTATAGTCATGCAGTGTGATTTAAGAGTTGAGACTGACTTTTCAGAATTATTAGGGATTAAAAACCTGTTCATTTGTTGACTTAGCAAGCTGAATTGGGGCTGTAAGCTTTTATTCTTGTTTTTCTTTCCTGTCTCTACAACTAAGTTGTTCAGATGACACATCCTGAGATTGCTGATGTGCTCAAGCTGGGATGTCCAAGACTTACATCAAACATCCATAGGTTCCTATAATTTGAAGTAAGGCCAGTAAAATCTATTGGTCCTCAAGTGCTTTCAGAGTCCAGGGCTGCATATTTTGGGAAGAATTTCTCCATGGAAATGATGTCCAGGCATTGGAAGGGGCTGCCCAGGGAGGTGGTGGAGTCCCCATCCCTGGAGGTTTCCAAGGATGTGGCACTCAGTGCTCTGGGCTGGGTGACAAGGTGGGGATCGGGCACAGCTTGGACTCAGTGGTCTGGGAAGGCTTTTCCAGCCTCAGTGATTCCATGATTCTGGGAGGGGTGACTCTCCACAGGGGCAGCTGAGTTTACCAGACACTCCAGGCATTCTGTGCTCCTGAAATACCGTCTGTAAAATGGTGATAATCCAGCAGTGTTTACGTAGTGCTGGGGGATGATAAGAAATCAGCATCAATCTTTCTCCATTCCATAGGGAGAGTTATGTTTATGATTAGGGAATGAACCTTGGTCCTCTCAGCTGAATATTTCCCTCACTTATCTCACATGGTAGGAACAGCAGTAGCAGAGCACTCATCATTTTATTGAAAGAACCCTGGCTTATAGACAGCGTGTTTGCCATGAGAGTTTTCTCTAACCCTTGTTGAAATGTTTTAAAACTTGTAATTTTAAGCTATGCATAAATGTCTGTAGCTGATATTCTGTGAGCCTGTGAAGGCAATAAGGGTGACCCGATTACGTGTGTTCACAGATCTCTCTCTGCTTCACGTTCCTGCAGACCAGAACAACAACATAACTTTCTTCTTTCAGGATAGTTAATGGTCTGGCCCAGAATTACAGCACCAGATGTGTTGCCACAGAAACAATTTAAAGGGAGAAGGAATTGTGAGCAAATTGTCTTTCTCGTGGAAAATGTTTAAGAGCCTCCCATTGGTTTCCATGTGTCTGTCTATGTGTGTGCACAGCAGAGAATAAGGGACAGTTTTGCTTCTTATTTCATACATCTGTTAGTGGTTTAAAATGCTGTATACAGGGCTGAAAATTGAAAAATATTCTATTATGGGCATGACTTACGTACCTCAGAGACATTTTTTATTAAATCCTGACTCATTTCTAGAAACTTTTTCCTTGAAAAATGTGCAGTGTGCTATCTGATTTACTTACCTCCACTTGCAACATGCTTTGGAAAATATTTCCAGTAATAGTTGTTTCTGTGAAAGTAAGGAAACATTTGACTTTATGAAGTTATCCCAGATTTTGATGCTGGGAATTAGTATCACATTTTACTTACTACAATTGACATGCTGATGAAAAGAGGGAATGTTTACAGGAAATATTTTGATTTAATCTTGCCTAGGAAGCCTTAAAGTAGCCAAAGCCCTGGATTTTAGCTGGCATTTCTTTTTCTCAAAATAGTGGATACTCTATTAAACATATTCCTTTCTCAACTATTGTGAAAATATTTGTCTGAACAAAAAGCAACGTGAATTACCTTAATATGTCTTTTTGACTCTTTTGACCACATCTTTATCCTACAGTTTTGCATTTTGACAATAATGAGAAAAACACTCAGGAAGGCCCCAGCCCTGGGAAAATTTTAAAAAGACCAACATTCACACATAAGAGATTTGTTTCCACAGTTGCTTGCCTTTCGTGCATTTGGGAGGTCTTTCTCCCTGCAGATTTTGAAATGCTGCTGGTTGTGGAGTTGAAGGAGACATAGTTGATTTATCTTATCAAAAGCCAGGGTGAAGTTTGTGTCTCTCTGGAGTGATGGAAAGATTTTGCCATAAGCATCTGTATGTACAAGATGCCCTGTGATTTGGGAGGGCAATGGACACACAATGTTATGCTGAGAAAGCTTCTCTTCCTATTTGTTTGTTCAGTATTTCCCACTGTGGGATTTATGGTTATTAAATCTTTTCCCATATAGCCATCCTTTTAAATGCCCATCATTTTGGAAATACACAATTTATTCCCTTTGTTACTCATTTTTATACAAATCTGGGATCTTCGCTTTTCCATTGATGAAAGTTGTTTCTAACAGAAGTATCAGAGTATATCCAGGTATCCTGGACTTAGGAGCAGTTACTTATGGAAATAGTTCTACTTTATTTCAAGTGTCCTACAGAGTAGAGTAGTGGTTTGCAGTCTCTCAGCTCTGGAGCTCGGCTGGGTGCCATGTCCCACATTTGAGTTCTGGCAGGTTCACAGGCATGTACATCACCAAACAAGATCTGCCAGGCCGATAAGGAATTCATTTCTCTCTTGCATTCCTTATTCAGGCAGAACTCCAACCCTGGGTGTGGAAGGAATGCAGAGCTGGGCCTAAAGCTTGTGTCTGCACAGGTTAGAAATGAACTTCCAGTGTAAAATGGGGATCGGAATCTGCATCCGTGTTTTGCTCCAAGACCGCAGACATTTGCATCCAGGTTTCTGCTTTGGGTGCTCTTTGGGGCGTCCTTATGTTTACAAGCTGATCCAAATGTCCCCTTAATTAGTTCACATCTCTTCTGTTTGATCCCATGAGAAGGTAGGCTGGTCTTTCCTTGGGCGGTAGAGCTTTCCCAGACAGACATTGTAAACTGGAAATATAGGTACTTGTAATTTTCTTAAAAACCTCCTTTGGGCTGAAATGTCTTGGGCTTGGTTTCAATCCAGTATTGAATAAGACTGGAAAGTCTGAATAACGTCAGTTCAGCTGTATTGGAGTTATTCAAATGCATTTTGAAACTATGTACTTTCTACTTACGTTTTTCCATAATTCTCTATGCTTATATAACCTGTGTTTTATTATTTAAATTACCAAAGACTTGAAGAGGGAGATATAATTTTCCAATACTGGGCCTGAACAGATAAACAGAGAGGCAATTCAAAGGCCTCAGTGTGCTTTAAAATCTGAATGTTTACTGCTTTAGTGTTGGCATGAATAGGTTTGTATTTCTACTAGTGCAGAAAAAGCCCGGTGTCAATAACCTTCAGTTCACCCAGGCACTGAATTTCTGCAATTCTTCCATTACATAATTGAGATTTTATGAAAAGGGTTTACATTTCTCCAGAATATGAGCAAGGATTTTGTTTGATGAGATCTGTAAAGTTAAAATAGTAGGCCAGGGGTTTTCCAAAAGAACTGACACCCGGAGATATTCCAAAAGCACGTGCAGCTGTTTGAGCAATCATTACACTGCAGCGTGTGGATGTGGCTGGGACTTCATCTCTGCAGAAAGTTCCGAGGCTTTTCTAAAGTTTTGAAGGAAGCAGATTTGTAGGAAGTTGGTTACCCGGTTTTTACAGTGGAAGGCAAGAAAGAGCAGGTCAGATGGCTGGCTCATGTCTGAGAATGCCTGGTTTGATTCCATGTGTAACACCAGAGCCTTGGGTACATTTGTTGTATCGATACATGTAACCGCACCTTTGTGTGCGCCTTTACAGTGCTTTCAGTGCAGCAGCATATCCCAGACTGTATGGAAATCTGTCACTAGGCCTTTGTTACTCATTGTCTGAACTGGAACCCACACAGTGATCCCGAAGGTAATGCCACCTTTGAAGAGTCCTGGCATGTAGAAAGCTGACGGGAACTACTCCTTCAATTAACCACAACTGCCACCAGACAATAGAGCTGGCCTTTGTGTAACTCTGCTGAACTCACTGGAGCTTGTTCCCAATTCCACTGAGGCCCAGTGGTGCCTCTCCCTTTTTCTGAAGGGTTCACATGCCAATGTGTTGTGCAACCAGTGTAATTTGTTAACAAATAGAGAATTTAAATAACCTTAGAAAATCACAGGCATCCCTGCTGCCTGCGAACAAACAGCAGAAGTGCAAAATATTTAGGTAGCAGTGCAAAGTATCTCAAAATTATCTGAGCTTGGGTTCTCGAAGAACAAACCCACAACTGTAAGGAGTTCATGCTCTGCAGGAGAAGGCTTAGGATGAGAACATATACTGTGTGTTCTGGTGAGACCTCCAGTCCAGACATAATTTCTGTGTCTGTTTTCTTCAGAGCTGTAGGAAACATGAAGAATCTTTCCTCATTTGTGTATGAGTTTGACTGCTTTTAGATTCATTTAAAACAATAAGGGAGTATACTTTGACCTGTAATTGTCAAATTATCTTTACACTGCAGTAAAACTGTGTCTCACTGTAAATATCTCTCGAGTGAGCCAAGTCATATGGAGCAAAACACCATTTTTCTATTAGAACATTGAATGCACTGAGTGCCATTGCTGCTGTAATTGTGTCAGAATCTGGATTTAATTCTGGACCTGAATTAGTGTATTGTTGGAATCACTTGTCAACATGTTTTTGTATCTGAATGGCCATTTCTGAATTTTGAAGATCACCCAAGAGTGACTTTCTGCCAGAAGTTCTCTGGCCTGTGTATTCTCAATGGCAGTTCTGTGGAGGATCACAAATGTGAGTTCATGAGATCAATGGTCCATGTGCTGATGGTTGGAGGGTCAGATTGCAAGTATGGGAAAGCTGCCAGGGGACAGAGAACATCCCAGGGACATCCTGTTCTACCTCCTGCCTCTCCAGCCAGCCATGGTTCCTGGTTAATGGGCAGGCTGGTCACTGCTCACAGCAGCTTTCAGCATTTCAGACACTGCTGCCATCGGTTCAGGCCCATCTGGCAGGATGCTGAGGATTATCTCTTTCACAAATCAGGCCTCTCTGATGCCAAAAAGGCAGATCAGTAACACATAATGCCTTTGAATATCACTGGAGTCATCACAATACTGAGATTTAGCTGATTTGCCTGTGTGTTGTCCTGAATTTAATGTTCTTCACTGGTGTTCTCATCCATTACCAGGACTCCTTAAATTATCAATCAAGGAGGAGTTGGACTTGATGATCCTTGAGGGTCCCTTCCAACTCAGGATATTCTCTGACTCTGATTAAGCAGTGTGAGTGTGGACAAGGCATTTGACCATCCATTTCTGTGTTCCATCTCTGCAGCTCCAAGAACTGTAACAATGCAAACCTGTCACTTCCCGCCACACCACGTTCTGAAGGTGGCTGTCCTCATTCTGTTGGGGCAGTAGGAGCTGATACACTAAGGATCAGTATGTTCAGTGAACTGGTTGATCCTTTGAGTCTTGGGTGAGAGTCTTCACACTCTTGAGTCAGTGTGTGCATTAAGATTACAATTCACTCCTACCATGCTGGGAGGAAACTAGAACTTTTTTATGGGTTTTGTTCAGAGGCACAACCCTACTCTGCAGGAGTGGCCTCTGATAACTGGCTCATGGGTAAGTAATAGGGTTCAGGTAATATAGACTAAGTCAATTTACATCACAGAAATAAGTCCTGTTTTATGAGGCAGGGAGGACTCTACACACAGATTTTTTTTAAGAACTGGGAACTGTAGTTCTACACTTGCCATGCAGCCACACTAACCTTTGTTCTGCACTGCTTAAATGTAGTACTGCTGTAAGTTTGTCTCAGTTGAGGGTTTTTAATGATGTGGACAGATGGCATGAAAAGCTTCTGCAGCTACATTGGCATGGCAGTGTTGCAGGCTCATACAACTTACCCTTCCCCTGATGCTTCACAGCAGCACATCTGCACCAGCCAAATCCTTGTAGTGTCTGAGCCACCAGTAACAGGCCCCTCTCTCCAGCTGTCTCCATGACAGATTCCTGCCCTCAGCTGATTTGGGTAAGGACTGTGAAAAATGGATTCTTTTACCATTGAGCCTGCATTAGCAAAAGGTGCATGTGTAGAAATACATATAGTCACCTATAGTTATAGTGCACAGCAAACTTCTGCATGTGTTAGTCCTCCTTGGTTTAGGTCTGAGGGACAGTGCTAACTGTGCTGATAGAAAGCACAGTCTTGCCAGGTTGCTACATTCATTCTAGGGGAAGTTTTGTAGTCAACACCAGCAATATTTGGATAGCAGTGAGGTGCTGGTAGTACAGATAGACAGTGTTCACAGTGCAGGATTTTTCATGATCTGTAGGCTGTTAATACCTTTCAGACTGTAGTAGTTGTTTTAAACCAACAAAGCTTTCTTGTGTAATTGTGTAGATCTGTGTTTCAAAGTTTCTGGCATGGCTGTGAGCACTAAGAGGAATGTGAAATAATGAAACCCATACAGATACAGCTATGCTGGCTAAACACCCCTATAAGAATACTCCTTTTGCCAGGATTGCCTGTGTGTTTAGGGGAGAGAGGTAGAAACAAACTGGCAGGAGACCTCAGTTCTTTCTTCTGTTGGAGTTTTTTTTTGGTACTTACACGTAGATGCTGAGTAAACCGGTCCAAGGTCTAAGAAAAACTTCTTGTGATGCTGAAAAGTAGGAAACACTAAGCAGATGTGTTAGTTGCAGTAAAAGCTTTGAGTCCTCAGGGAACAAACAATCGGGTTCACAGTCTTTGAAGGAGTCTGAGACAGAGCTGATTGATTTTTTTTTTTTTTTGTGCACAGAGCTGAAATGCATTTTCATGAGTGACTCTTGCCATGTTTGTCGATGATATTCACAACATTTCAAGGGACCTTAAAACTACATTAACTTTTGGCCTAAATGTTGAAGTGGTTTGATCTTGACTGATCCTGCTGAGCAGCTCCTACTTAGCACTTCCAGTTGTCTGCATTTTTTTTCCAGTGAGTAGCTCTCCTGTGCTTGGGCTGGGTGTTGTAGGGGGGCCTGGCATTTCTAGGAATCTGTTATCTCTGGCAGAAGTCTTGTTACTGTCAGTTATTGATAAGTGGGAAGGTAAACATGTGGCTGATTAGACAGTGCCCCTTCAATGGCTGAGCACCAGTCTGATTTCACTGCACACAGTGATCCTTCAGAGAAAAATTCTTCTACCACTAATTAATATTTAAAATTATTTTTACCATATGATTTTGATTATAACTTACCTACTTCTTGCTAGCTTCTGATGTAGAGGGGTTGTTTTTTCTTGTTTACAAATTTCAGTATATTAGAGATATCATTTCCTGGTCTTGCTAGAAATTCTGCTGAAATAAGTATGACAACTATTTAACCTTTAAAGAATATGAAGAGGGAGTTTTCACATGACCAAAGAGATTCCTTCTATTTGCTGACTGTGAAATATTTGAATTAAATAGCAATAACAAAAACACAGGGCTGAAGAAAGGAGGTTTACAAAGGCCAAGGCAGATCTGCAGTCAGTTATTCTGATGGAAGGCACCACCACTCTCCTTTGGAATTGTGTTGTCAGAACTGGCTTTGTGAGCTCTCCCTACCCAACTTGCAAGAAAATAACTGCTTTAGAAAAACCACTTGAAACAGTTGTCTTTGCTAAGATGCCTTCTTTAGGCTGGAATAGATTTAAGGGGCACTCTATGAAGTTATGAGCACTGTTGATTATGTAGTGTTTCCTGGGCAAATGATGTCCAGAAGTCAGTACACAAGTTTGGCTCGTCTGATTTTATAATACAGACTCTTGCTGTAATTCTTTTTAGGCTTGAAACAATCCAAAGCTGTCTCCTAGGCAGGACCAGACTGACAAAACTTGACTATCTGGTTTAAAAGTAAATGTGGTCCAGTTTAAACTGCATTTTGCTTAACTGCTCACTTCACCATTTGTATCCCTGTACACATTAGTCTTTCAGCTGTTTCCAAAGCCATCTCCTTTTGAATGTTTAATATCTAAGAACCAATTAGTTCCATTTTGTTTTCTTTGGATAGTTTGCAATTAAACATTCTTTCAAGTTGGCTTTATTTAGCTAATTCTGTCACAAAAATAAGCTCTGAGGGAATGAAGAGAAGTTCAAGCTAGCCAATGTTTATTTTTATTATTAATAATTTATATTATGGTAGTCCCCAGGGGAACTAGGGCCCCACTAAACCCAGTTTCCTCTGCATGTAATGACTGTGTCTCACAAGCCTCTTTTTTGCTGCTGTGGCTCAGTGCAAGGAACCCCCTCTGTGCCACAAGGAACCCACTGATGAAGAGCACAGAAAGACAAATCAAGAATCATTTTTTTTTAAAGAAGCTTAAGATAGGAACCAGAGGGAGACTTTGATGCATCTTTTCTCTAGAAAGCCACACTAATGCATTTTTCCAGTTGGAGTGCCAAATGATGACCTCAAAGGTCTTGTTCATCATGTCATGGCAATGCTCCCAGTGACTTTGCTGGGAGCAAGATTGGGCAGAGAAATAATGGTCCTAAAAACCTTTCTGAACTAGCAGCAGGAGACACTTTGTATTTTAAAAACACACTGAAGGGCAAAGTTAGTTTAAAAATGTTCATGTTCAGTCAGATTTCTATTAGAAGTTATGCTTTTCACAGCATCTGATCCTCAGTAATTAGTCTACTTTACGTTTTGCAGAAGTCTTGAAAGAAGCAGAGTCCTTTCACGCCTCCCAAATGCAAAGGTGACACAGAGCCAAACCCTGGGCTTCTGTACATAGACTGGTTTGAACAGAGTTGCACAGTTCACGTCCCCTGAGGCTCTGCCTGCTCTCTGTGGGACTCTTGTGTGAGTTAAAGGGTAGAACTGACACTGGGATGAACAGGCCTTTGGGGTGGAAGTGCCTTCAAGCCAGTGCAGAAGTGCAAACTTTCCTCATCGGTGGAATCTCTGCCCTCCTCCCCTTCCTTTATGTGGAAGCATGGAGTCTTTGCAGTACTCTTTCCACAATTCCAAAGTCAAAACCTAGACAGAAGTTTTCCTGACCAGATTCCTGTCCTCATTAGTTCAGTTGAAAGGGGGTCAGACATCTGGTTCCAAGTACAGCTCTGTGGTGAGTATGTAGGGCTTTTTCTTTCCAGAGAAAAAATCCCTAAATCTGGCCATTTAAGACACAAATTTTATAGGAGCTAAAGTTGGGCTGTGCAAAGTTCACCTCATTAAAAACAAGCCCAAACTAAATAAAAGCAGAGAATAACAGCATAAAAAATGTGGGCCCTGAATGTCAGAGCATGTGTGTTAGGAACTGGTAAGAAGTGAAGGGGAAAGTACAGATATATCCACATATATTCAAAGTCCTTGTTTTTTTCCACAAGTAAGTTTACATGCTTGTGGAGTGTCCAGAGAAAGGGAACATCAGTGCAGAACACAGTGTTAGGATTGCTATGACAGCTACCCTAATTTGTTGGAAAATATAATGACTTCAAGCCTGTGTTAGAAGATACTGAATAAATTCAGCCTAGATAAAATGTTCCAACACACCAAGTCATTTTTTGACTCTGCAGTTGTTAGCTGGCCAATGAGAGACATTCTAAATTGTCTTGAGTTTGATATCTCCTTCTAAAAAATACACCTTTTTTCATTATCTTAAGATAAGTACCAAGATTCACTAGCCAGGTCTGGAAATACTGACTTTGAAGGGAACTAACTCTATGTCTACTCAGCACTTAAGAAATTATTTGGCTTTAAAGCATAATCCTTTTGTCTCATCTATTTCCCTCTTTTATGACATTTGGTATACTCTTCCTCTTTTTCCAGTGTTCTTTGGGATACTGATCCTAACTTAGCAACTTCATTATTTCTGTGGCACAAGATTTTCTTGGTAACATTTATGGGAATAAACCAAGGTTGCCTTAGGGAGTGGACTTAATGGTTTAATTCTTAATAAAGGGACAATTTTCCTGGTCAGACAGGTAAACTACAGAGTTTGTCCCACTTCAGAAGCACTGGGATATTGTGATTCACAGGGTTCAGTTTTTGAAGATAGCAAATTACATCCCACATACTGCTGAAGATCAGATTTCACTATTACTGGAAGTTTGTTGTCTGATTTGGTTAATATATTCTTCTCAGTATAGTAATCAAAACATTTATCTCTCCATGGCTGTGCTTTCTGTTGAAGCTTAGCCTTGGGACTCTCCACAGCCCTAAGGCTGAGATAAAGGACCTTCCTTATTTCATAATTAACCTGGCAGTGGGCTCCTGCATTAGAAGGATGGATGGATGGAGACAGATCACACCTGATAAGTCTGTTTGTAACACTCATTCAGGCACAGATTGGGGAAAACAAGGAGAATGAGGTGTGTATTACAGAAGAGTGATCCTTGGGGCTCATAATTAAGAAGAAGGAACCTCCCAAGGCCAACACTGGTGGGACTCAGTGCATAGACAAGTTTTCTTTTGTCAGAAATGGAAGGTCCTGTTCATCACTTGCAGACTGCTCTCCCTCAGCACCATCTGCTTCTTCCCATCAGGAATTTGGATTTCAGGATTCATCACAGTGCAGCCAACTGCAGACTCAGATTCTGCCAACGCTGGGAAAGCTGCAAGTCAGGCCAGCCTGTGGAGCCTGCCACATTCCTGAGTCCCTGATTCAGGCTTGCAAGTTTGTCACCAAGTTGGAAATTGAAACCAGAGGAGTTAGCAGCAGGGCCTGTGCTCCTAAATCAGCTGGTAATGGGTGGATTGTCCTATGCCTTCCCCAGGAGGAAAGCCAAACTCCCTATAGGAGCCTCCCAGCACCTGGAAGAGCTGTGACACAGGCATGGAAATGCAGTGTGGCCCTGGGGATATGCCTCGGGCTGGCAAAGGGGGGAAAACAGGATTTGCTTAGGTACAATCACTGCTTCTTTTCTTATCACTGCACTGCCAAATGCCACGGTGGGATTTACAGCCAACTGTGGTTCCAAGTGACAGACTTCCATGAGGGAAAGGGCCAAGTCCCTGGGGATGCTCCGTGCCCGAGGTCCCCTCTGTGCTTTGGGTGCTGCTGCTGGTGGGAGGCACAAAGTGAGCCCCGACATTAGGCCTTGAAAAATAGTTTTCAGGTCATTAACTGAGTCAGGCCAGCTTCTACTGCTGGATTCTACTGGGAATCTGGAATAGATGGCTGATGAATTTCCTCTGGATGTGCACACTGTGACTGAGAATAGAACTTGGAGCTGTGTGCTAAGGTGGAAAGGGATTAGAAATACAGTAACATTTTGAATCACAGGCTTGAATAGCAGCTCATCCTGTGCTTGGAAGTTGAGTCCTGTGTTCAGAGCACCACCCTAGAAATGGGTCCATCAGAGACACAACCTCCAGCACAGGAGAACTGTCTGAGAGCAGCTGATGATATTTAAATGTATTGCTGCCTTGGAAACCTGGGCTCCAGGACTTCATTTCCAGAAGGGCCTAATGACTAAAGCAATAACTTGGATCAAAGCCGTTTATCTGATTTTCTTTTAATGGCTTGAGTTTGGCCAGGAGGAAAGTATGGCAGATATGCAGTATTTAAATATATATTCAAGAGTCGAATCTGCCTGGATAAAATCTACAGAAGTGCCAAGGTGAGTTACACACTGAAGACTCATCTTTCTAAAGAATGTGTGCTCTGAATGTAGTTCTTATTAAAAATCAATTAACCAGCTTCTAAGAGCCTAAAGTGCCTTCGAGAATGGGATTATATTCCTGAATCATTTGAGATTTTCAAAATATGACCTGACAGATGTAAGTTTGGTGCAAAATAAAGGGCCCATCTAATAATCTGAGTTAAACAGGTTTGGGTCAAGACGTTCTGTGGAAGAAGAGCAATAAAATTTACCTCTTAGTACCTCAGAGATGGATGATAAAAGTACTGAGGGAGAAATTTCCAAAAGCTCATCACAGGCAGCTCTTTGTCTCCCTTACCTCCATTTTCACAAATCTGTTTTACCAGAGAAAAGCTAAATATCAAACATCCATTTTCCATATCTGTATCTGCAGTGGCTCTTCCCCTGCCTGTGTGGTGCAGCTTATATGTGTTAGTGTGAGACAGCAGTTGTACAGAAATGATCCCTGCAGTCAGAATTCCTGTGTTCAAGTGAAGCACATAAAACCTTTCAGGCTGTGCTCTGAATCTTTGTGCTGTGACTTCTTTCCACAGACAGGATTTGTTTGAAGAAAGGATCCCTATTTGCATGTAATGTTGTGTTAAAATGGCCATTTTGAGATGTATTTTGAGAGCAAGGGCACTGTCTCCCTAATTCAAATGATTTTTCTTCTCTAGAAAAATAACCAGTTCTGCCGATAAGTGTATAAATAGAATGTTTGTCCAGCAGTTGTGCAAAAATGCTTAACATTTAAGGGGTTTTAATGATAAATTTGGAATGTTTATCCAGCACAGTAGACATTGCTACTGAGGTCAGCGGGTTTTTGGAGGAATGCTCGAGAGCAAAGATTAAATACAGTGTGTATGTTCCCAGTGGATTCAACACTGCTGTGCCCAGAGGTCACTTCACTCCTCGTTCAGTCAGCTCACTACACCTACCTTTGGAGTGATTGGGGCTGAGTCAGGATGTTATCACATCTCAGCAGTTTCATTCATTTAATGGTCTGGATTCTTTAGATGTCCAACTGCTGCAGAGGAAGTGCCAAGGTCTAGGCACTTCCAGCTTGTTCAACAGCACGTTGAAAGCACAAAAAGCTTCAGTGGTTCAAGCCCAGAGCAGCCCTGAGACTTTGCTCCAGATGTTTGGCAGTACTGAAGACACTGTGGCAATCTGATTTTTCTTTATCAGTGGCAGGAAAGACAAATGCCATTGTCTGCTGCCTGTGTTTGGGTACCACCCATCAGCAGCATTCAGAAGTTAATTCCATCATTCCTAAGCGTTCAAATAAACAACAAGAAGAAAAATAATTTTGATTACATCAGTGTAATGGGAGACAAATGTAGCCCGGTTTGCAAAATCAGTCTTAAATTTGACTTATGGTAGAAATTTTCTGGTGTAATTATTGTTAGTGTTGTCTTTCCACCCATTAAATCTTTGCAACATATATTTCTATCAGCTAAAACCCTGATGCCAATGCAATTGTAGCAGCAAAACAGTTATTCTGGTAGAATTTATCAGAACTTCAGGGAAGTGGGATGAAAAACTCCAGCACCTTTGACTGAAGTTTTTTTTTGAAACAACAGATGATTAGTTGGAAACACATCTCATTTCTAAGGCCCAGAGAATGTCTCTAAAGGCCCTAAATTTTCATCTGCTTAATCACTGCTGATTTTTGTCACATACAGAGAAAACTGAGTTTCAGTGGAGATGGTATAGACCCAGTACACATTGTTGGTGAGTTTGTTTGGCTGTCATGAAGTGAATTTTATAAAACCACGCTATGAAAGATGTAGGTTCCATGTGGCAACTCTGCAATAAACCCACGTCCTCTGCTGTGCAGAAACCCACTAAGGGGAGTTATTAACAATTGATAGCTTCTCTGTGGTTGTGTTTATTTTTTATAGTGACTAACAGTTTACTTGAGCAGTGAGCAGCAGGTACTGCCCCACTGGGGAGATCTGGCTGTCCAGGCTGTCAGCTCCGTGTGTGCCCACAATGAGCTGAGGGAAACAGAAATCTGGGACGGTTTCTGCAAACACACAACCAGGAGAAAGTGTGTGTCTCCAGCTCAACTGCTCATTCACAGTTGGAGCACTACAGACATGAAGGAAACACAAATTCTTTACTGTAGCAGCAGTTCACCAAGTTCAAGTGAACCTCTCGGACATACTGACACAAAAACATGGCTACCAATTTAAAGCACAAAACACAAGAAGAAATATTTTGCAAGAAGCCAGTGAGTCATATTTTCCTCATAAAATTGTTGAAACCATTGTGCCCAGAAACAATTAAAGATGTGACTAGGGCTGGAAAAGTTTAGCCATAAACACAAACAGACCCCAGTTTTTTGTTTGTAAAGGATGAAGGTCATTTGGCTTGAGGAATATCCTAAAACTAACAGAGACAGAGCAGAACACGCATTTTGTGTGTCCTCATTGCTCCACAGGAGCCCCAGTGTTTGGCCCTACATGCCTGAATACTTGGTGACACCAAAAGTTAAATGCCAATAGTCTGTTATGGCAAATCATCGTAACAGGGGCAAACAAACCTACTCCTTTAATTTGAAAAAAACCCCTTTTTTTATTTATATTAAAAATGCCCCTCTGAGACCTGAAGGCTCAGTCATACAAAACTGATACTAAAACATTTGAGTGGATGAGTCCCTGGCAGTTGAGATGTGTGGTCAAGACTCACCAGCTTTATAGGAATTTTTCAAGACTCCATGGTTTTTCCAGTAGTTTGGTGTTTCATTGCCCCTGGCAATAGACTCCTTCATTTTGGCCTGATATTTTTGTGCTCTGCATATGCCAGCCCCTGCCCAGCTACTGTCCTTGCATTCTGTGCTTTTGGGAGGAGTAAAAGGGAGGAAGTTCCTCTGCTCCCTAGGGCATAACCCCTGTATTTATGAGATTTGGAGACATTGGCCTGCACAGCAGAACTTACAGGTTAGGAGGCAGATTTGAACTGAGCTTTGTTGGGGGTCCTTATCTGATTTATTTCTACCCTAAAGGCGGGTAGAATTTGAGATGTGTCCAGATGCTTTTTCTCAGGGGCACTTGTAACACAGCTCAGCACTTCATTCAGTCACTCCAGCTAGAAAAACCCTCTGTTTAAACAACTGCATTTATAAGTCTTTCTTATAAATACAATGTTGTCTTGACATCCAACTTATGGTCTTCTGCTCAGAAGTGTGAAGGGAGCTGTCAGATTTCTAGGTCACTACAAAAAATATATGTATTAGGTGTGTACCAAGAGGTATTTGACTTTGTGGACATTATTTCAGAGCAAGAAAGATAACCTCTCTAATGGTGCTTTCCTAACGTGATTGAAATTCCCTTCGCTCTTGGGGAACTGGGAAAATGTGCTTGTGAGTTGCTTTGGGGAGTAGCTGTGTTAGAGCAGAAGGTGACACAGTCAGTGGCCTCGGGGACTGAGCTCTGTGCAGTCTCAAAAACAAATGACCCTGAGGAGCTGAAATGCTTTTGGCCATGTCCGAGTGAGGCCCAAGTCATCTCTCACTCCTACTGATTTGCCACAGTACATCTTTTTAAGTCCAGAATTACATTTGATTTATAAACACACATGTGGCAGCAGAATCAAGTCTGGGCAATTTGAACAATTTATTTCTTTCCCCAGCTGAGTTTGGGGGTCTGTACGTTTCCAACATAATCCTTCACATCTAAACTTCAGTGCACAGGATTTTCTTCAGAAGTCTTCTCATCATTTTCCACTTTCTGTTCCCTGCCAAGGGCCTGCCTGGTTTTGTTTGTTCCATGTCTGGGTGCTCCAAAGGCTGTCAATCCATGCAGGCATTAGGGGTCCTATAAAATTAGACAAGCTGCTCCTGCATTTTCTTACTCCCTTTTAGCCATGAACTAAGTTTCCCAGGTTAAGAGCTAACAAATAGATCCTGGGAATCTGGCTTAGCCTTGCTGAGGGATGTGGTCAATAACCATGAGGCTATTCCTTTTATTTCTTCCTTTAGCAGCTTGTTATGCAATTACATTTTTCAGTAAGTTGCATGCTTTTTCAGGCTAATGATCCTTTTGATGGGGTGACAGTTCACAGACTTACAAACATCTGAAAACTAGAGGAAAGAATGGAAAATATTTTGAAACTTCAGCTGTGATATGATGCAAGTACAAAGTCTGATTAAGGGTGTTAAGGAGGATCTTTTCAAAGGAGGAGTATGTAAGTGCTGTACAGTTTGATTAAAAGGTGATTAAGACCCACCTATGTTTTCCATGTAACAGATTTCCATGGATACTACTGAGGCTGTGGAGTCCCATGGACTCTGATCCTCTGAGATGTGAAATACCTTGCCATGCTCAGCACCTCTGACAAACCAGTGAGCTTGCAAAGCAGGCAGCTGTTTGGCTCAAATTTATCATTTTCACATCTTGTTCTAAAATGTTTTGCCTGTTTTTCCCAGATGTTTTCAGGAGCTTGGCACAGCCCTCAGAACAGACAAAGAGTCTTAGACCTCAGCCCAGGGAATTGACTGAGTGGCTTCTCCTGGACCAGTCAGTCTCACTGCAGGATCTTTGCTTCTGGAAATCCAGGACAACTGTTCCTGCTCTGGGAGATGATGATACCTAACCTTAGTCACTGGCAGTAATTCCTGTACTTGTAGACTAGCCCAGAATTACCAAAACACCCTCCAACCCCGTTCCTCTTGGGAAGTACATCGAACCACTCAGTTCTCATGGGCACTCTGGAAGAGCAGTGAAGAGGTTGCTTTCCAGGTTAGTGGCAGAGCCAGGGAAAAAGCCTTATGTTGACATTTCTGGCCTCCTGTGTGAGTAATGGTAGCCATGCTAGAGGGAGCATCCACTGGTGGATTCAGAGCTCGCTGTTCTTCAGAGCACACTGTGATGTGGGACAAACATCTGCATGGCCATGGAGAGCACTTTCTTGGAGTTTGTACTTCTCCCTACAAATACATACTCCAGCTTTTTGTTTGACTCAGTTTTACTCAGTTGTGGTGTTTACATTACACCAGCTTGAGGGGGGAAGGAAGGGAATTTTTCTGTATATGAACTGTCCGGGTGATTTTCTACAGCTGCTTTGAAGGATATGTCTGTTACTTATATTGTGACTTGGATTCTATAGACACATGGCAGAGAACACAGTTCTCCAGAAAGCCAAAGAGTTTGACTGATGGAAAACAAGAGAGCAATCCAAGAGAAACCCTGCCAGAGGAGGAGCATGAACCTGAAATTTACTGTTGAAACCAGACTTCTGCCTTGGGCTTAAGCACCACACTCAGCCAGTCCTACCATTGACTGCAGTGTGGCTCTGCACACATGCAAGGAACTGCTTTTTGGACCTCTCTAAGTCTGGAGCTTAAGTATTGTTCTGGCTTCCATACTGATTTGGAAATACACTGGTTGGCCTGGACTCCTGAAGCAGTGGGACAATTACAGGGTTTTTAAAAAAATCACAAATGTAGAGAGCCTGTGAATTGAGGCTATTCTGGCTTTTGCATAGTGAGTTTGTAAAATCAATCAGAAATTGAATTTTAGACTGTTCAATCCCTCATTAATTGTACAGTGGATGGCAACAGAGGAAACAGGATTTGCAGACAAGTCCTTTTTTTCAGGTTATTCTCCTNATATGTGTTAGTGTGAGACAGCAGTTGTACAGAAATGATCCCTGCAGTCAGAATTCCTGTGTTCAAGTGAAGCACATAAAACCTTTCAGGCTGTGCTCTGAATCTTTGTGCTGTGACTTCTTTCCACAGACAGGATTTGTTTGAAGAAAGGATCCCTATTTGCATGTAATGTTGTGTTAAAATGGCCATTTTGAGATGTATTTTGAGAGCAAGGGCACTGTCTCCCTAATTCAAATGATTTTTCTTCTCTAGAAAAATAACCAGTTCTGCCGATAAGTGTATAAATAGAATGTTTGTCCAGCAGTTGTGCAAAAATGCTTAACATTTAAGGGGTTTTAATGATAAATTTGGAATGTTTATCCAGCACAGTAGACATTGCTACTGAGGTCAGCGGGTTTTTGGAGGAATGCTCGAGAGCAAAGATTAAATACAGTGTGTATGTTCCCAGTGGATTCAACACTGCTGTGCCCAGAGGTCACTTCACTCCTCGTTCAGTCAGCTCACTACACCTACCTTTGGAGTGATTGGGGCTGAGTCAGGATGTTATCACATCTCAGCAGTTTCATTCATTTAATGGTCTGGATTCTTTAGATGTCCAACTGCTGCAGAGGAAGTGCCAAGGTCTAGGCACTTCCAGCTTGTTCAACAGCACGTTGAAAGCACAAAAAGCTTCAGTGGTTCAAGCCCAGAGCAGCCCTGAGACTTTGCTCCAGATGTTTGGCAGTACTGAAGACACTGTGGCAATCTGATTTTTCTTTATCAGTGGCAGGAAAGACAAATGCCATTGTCTGCTGCCTGTGTTTGGGTACCACCCATCAGCAGCATTCAGAAGTTAATTCCATCATTCCTAAGCGTTCAAATAAACAACAAGAAGAAAAATAATTTTGATTACATCAGTGTAATGGGAGACAAATGTAGCCCGGTTTGCAAAATCAGTCTTAAATTTGACTTATGGTAGAAATTTTCTGGTGTAATTATTGTTAGTGTTGTCTTTCCACCCATTAAATCTTTGCAACATATATTTCTATCAGCTAAAACCCTGATGCCAATGCAATTGTAGCAGCAAAACAGTTATTCTGGTAGAATTTATCAGAACTTCAGGGAAGTGGGATGAAAAACTCCAGCACCTTTGACTGAAGTTTTTTTTTGAAACAACAGATGATTAGTTGGAAACACATCTCATTTCTAAGGCCCAGAGAATGTCTCTAAAGGCCCTAAATTTTCATCTGCTTAATCACTGCTGATTTTTGTCACATACAGAGAAAACTGAGTTTCAGTGGAGATGGTATAGACCCAGTACACATTGTTGGTGAGTTTGTTTGGCTGTCATGAAGTGAATTTTATAAAACCACGCTATGAAAGATGTAGGTTCCATGTGGCAACTCTGCAATAAACCCACGTCCTCTGCTGTGCAGAAACCCACTAAGGGGAGTTATTAACAATTGATAGCTTCTCTGTGGTTGTGTTTATTTTTTATAGTGACTAACAGTTTACTTGAGCAGTGAGCAGCAGGTACTGCCCCACTGGGGAGATCTGGCTGTCCAGGCTGTCAGCTCCGTGTGTGCCCACAATGAGCTGAGGGAAACAGAAATCTGGGACGGTTTCTGCAAACACACAACCAGGAGAAAGTGTGTGTCTCCAGCTCAACTGCTCATTCACAGTTGGAGCACTACAGACATGAAGGAAACACAAATTCTTTACTGTAGCAGCAGTTCACCAAGTTCAAGTGAACCTCTCGGACATACTGACACAAAAACATGGCTACCAATTTAAAGCACAAAACACAAGAAGAAATATTTTGCAAGAAGCCAGTGAGTCATATTTTCCTCATAAAATTGTTGAAACCATTGTGCCCAGAAACAATTAAAGATGTGACTAGGGCTGGAAAAGTTTAGCCATAAACACAAACAGACCCCAGTTTTTTGTTTGTAAAGGATGAAGGTCATTTGGCTTGAGGAATATCCTAAAACTAACAGAGACAGAGCAGAACACGCATTTTGTGTGTCCTCATTGCTCCACAGGAGCCCCAGTGTTTGGCCCTACATGCCTGAATACTTGGTGACACCAAAAGTTAAATGCCAATAGTCTGTTATGGCAAATCATCGTAACAGGGGCAAACAAACCTACTCCTTTAATTTGAAAAAAACCCCTTTTTTTATTTATATTAAAAATGCCCCTCTGAGACCTGAAGGCTCAGTCATACAAAACTGATACTAAAACATTTGAGTGGATGAGTCCCTGGCAGTTGAGATGTGTGGTCAAGACTCACCAGCTTTATAGGAATTTTTCAAGACTCCATGGTTTTTCCAGTAGTTTGGTGTTTCATTGCCCCTGGCAATAGACTCCTTCATTTTGGCCTGATATTTTTGTGCTCTGCATATGCCAGCCCCTGCCCAGCTACTGTCCTTGCATTCTGTGCTTTTGGGAGGAGTAAAAGGGAGGAAGTTCCTCTGCTCCCTAGGGCATAACCCCTGTATTTATGAGATTTGGAGACATTGGCCTGCACAGCAGAACTTACAGGTTAGGAGGCAGATTTGAACTGAGCTTTGTTGGGGGTCCTTATCTGATTTATTTCTACCCTAAAGGCGGGTAGAATTTGAGATGTGTCCAGATGCTTTTTCTCAGGGGCACTTGTAACACAGCTCAGCACTTCATTCAGTCACTCCAGCTAGAAAAACCCTCTGTTTAAACAACTGCATTTATAAGTCTTTCTTATAAATACAATGTTGTCTTGACATCCAACTTATGGTCTTCTGCTCAGAAGTGTGAAGGGAGCTGTCAGATTTCTAGGTCACTACAAAAAATATATGTATTAGGTGTGTACCAAGAGGTATTTGACTTTGTGGACATTATTTCAGAGCAAGAAAGATAACCTCTCTAATGGTGCTTTCCTAACGTGATTGAAATTCCCTTCGCTCTTGGGGAACTGGGAAAATGTGCTTGTGAGTTGCTTTGGGGAGTAGCTGTGTTAGAGCAGAAGGTGACACAGTCAGTGGCCTCGGGGACTGAGCTCTGTGCAGTCTCAAAAACAAATGACCCTGAGGAGCTGAAATGCTTTTGGCCATGTCCGAGTGAGGCCCAAGTCATCTCTCACTCCTACTGATTTGCCACAGTACATCTTTTTAAGTCCAGAATTACATTTGATTTATAAACACACATGTGGCAGCAGAATCAAGTCTGGGCAATTTGAACAATTTATTTCTTTCCCCAGCTGAGTTTGGGGGTCTGTACGTTTCCAACATAATCCTTCACATCTAAACTTCAGTGCACAGGATTTTCTTCAGAAGTCTTCTCATCATTTTCCACTTTCTGTTCCCTGCCAAGGGCCTGCCTGGTTTTGTTTGTTCCATGTCTGGGTGCTCCAAAGGCTGTCAATCCATGCAGGCATTAGGGGTCCTATAAAATTAGACAAGCTGCTCCTGCATTTTCTTACTCCCTTTTAGCCATGAACTAAGTTTCCCAGGTTAAGAGCTAACAAATAGATCCTGGGAATCTGGCTTAGCCTTGCTGAGGGATGTGGTCAATAACCATGAGGCTATTCCTTTTATTTCTTCCTTTAGCAGCTTGTTATGCAATTACATTTTTCAGTAAGTTGCATGCTTTTTCAGGCTAATGATCCTTTTGATGGGGTGACAGTTCACAGACTTACAAACATCTGAAAACTAGAGGAAAGAATGGAAAATATTTTGAAACTTCAGCTGTGATATGATGCAAGTACAAAGTCTGATTAAGGGTGTTAAGGAGGATCTTTTCAAAGGAGGAGTATGTAAGTGCTGTACAGTTTGATTAAAAGGTGATTAAGACCCACCTATGTTTTCCATGTAACAGATTTCCATGGATACTACTGAGGCTGTGGAGTCCCATGGACTCTGATCCTCTGAGATGTGAAATACCTTGCCATGCTCAGCACCTCTGACAAACCAGTGAGCTTGCAAAGCAGGCAGCTGTTTGGCTCAAATTTATCATTTTCACATCTTGTTCTAAAATGTTTTGCCTGTTTTTCCCAGATGTTTTCAGGAGCTTGGCACAGCCCTCAGAACAGACAAAGAGTCTTAGACCTCAGCCCAGGGAATTGACTGAGTGGCTTCTCCTGGACCAGTCAGTCTCACTGCAGGATCTTTGCTTCTGGAAATCCAGGACAACTGTTCCTGCTCTGGGAGATGATGATACCTAACCTTAGTCACTGGCAGTAATTCCTGTACTTGTAGACTAGCCCAGAATTACCAAAACACCCTCCAACCCCGTTCCTCTTGGGAAGTACATCGAACCACTCAGTTCTCATGGGCACTCTGGAAGAGCAGTGAAGAGGTTGCTTTCCAGGTTAGTGGCAGAGCCAGGGAAAAAGCCTTATGTTGACATTTCTGGCCTCCTGTGTGAGTAATGGTAGCCATGCTAGAGGGAGCATCCACTGGTGGATTCAGAGCTCGCTGTTCTTCAGAGCACACTGTGATGTGGGACAAACATCTGCATGGCCATGGAGAGCACTTTCTTGGAGTTTGTACTTCTCCCTACAAATACATACTCCAGCTTTTTGTTTGACTCAGTTTTACTCAGTTGTGGTGTTTACATTACACCAGCTTGAGGGGGGAAGGAAGGGAATTTTTCTGTATATGAACTGTCCGGGTGATTTTCTACAGCTGCTTTGAAGGATATGTCTGTTACTTATATTGTGACTTGGATTCTATAGACACATGGCAGAGAACACAGTTCTCCAGAAAGCCAAAGAGTTTGACTGATGGAAAACAAGAGAGCAATCCAAGAGAAACCCTGCCAGAGGAGGAGCATGAACCTGAAATTTACTGTTGAAACCAGACTTCTGCCTTGGGCTTAAGCACCACACTCAGCCAGTCCTACCATTGACTGCAGTGTGGCTCTGCACACATGCAAGGAACTGCTTTTTGGACCTCTCTAAGTCTGGAGCTTAAGTATTGTTCTGGCTTCCATACTGATTTGGAAATACACTGGTTGGCCTGGACTCCTGAAGCAGTGGGACAATTACAGGGTTTTTAAAAAAATCACAAATGTAGAGAGCCTGTGAATTGAGGCTATTCTGGCTTTTGCATAGTGAGTTTGTAAAATGCATGAGAGATTTCATTTTAGACTGTTCAATCCCTCATTAATTGTACAGTGGATGGCAACAGAGGAAACAGGATTTGCAGACAAGTCCTTTTTTTCAGGTTATTCTCCTGTCTGTTGTTTTGACTTTCCGCTTCCATGCAGCTCAACTCTTGCAGCAGCACAAGCCTGAACTGCCAAGAAGGTTTTGACTCATCTGTTTTTGTATTTTATTTCAGAAGCCAACAGACTCCCTGACTGGGAACCATGTCGGTCAAACTCACCTTTGTGTCCCCTGGTGATGGGGGTGGGATCAGCAGGAGCTGCTCCTTCACTGGGTTCAGCACTGTGCAAAGCAGAAAACTGGCGTAAGTAACATCCACAGCAAAGCACCTGATCCTTTGGGCAGCAGGCTGGGAATGGAGTTCTTAACCTAAGGCAGCTATGAGGAGATGTCATTCCTTAATTTTCATCTTAAAACTACTGAGTGTTGTCATGGTTCACTGATGAAGAGCTGTACTTCACCCCAGACTGTCTTACTGCTCTGCACACTGCACTGCAGGGATGGTTGGATTACAGAGGTGATGGATCAGACTCTTAATAGTGTCCATTTCTTCTGAAAAAATGAAGGGCTGCAACCCTTCCTGCTAGCAGCCAAATAATGACTGATGTATTCTGACTAAAACCTTCTCAGTAGTTATGGTAATCAGAAGTCTCCCAGACCTTTAAAAAGATGGGGATGCTAATGGTGAATCCTGGCAATATCTGTCACTGGAGCTGGCTCAGATCCTGCTGAGTTACTGAAGCAGAGCAGCATTTCATGAGAGGAAGGGCTGTGTTCTGGCAGTGCCACAAGGGAGAGGAAGGGAGGAATCAAACAGGCCAGGAGGCCACTGCAAACCCACTGCTCTCAGTAACAGTCCATAATCCAGCCAAGGCTGAGCCCAGCCTTCAGATGGGCTCTATAATTGCTAAACCATCCTGCACTGATCTTCTCATTTTGCTTTTCACAAGCTGTTGGGCAGCATTGCTCTGTGTAGGTAACTGCAGCTTTTCCACTAGAAGTGCTTTTTCTGAATTCAGCAATCCTGTAAAGCCTGTTGAGTGCTTTTAGCAGATATGATACATAAATGTAAAATTAATATGACTGCCAGTGCATGCTAAAATAATACCAAAGGGAATCATTTAGCAGTATCATACAGAAGTGTTGGGAAATATGCCCCTAGGAATATTGTGCTCAGAAAAATCCTGTTATGTATCAGGAAAATACCTGACTCATGTAATGAAATATCTTACCAAAGAACCAAATGACTGAATCAGACTTTTAGTTAAACACAGCTTAGTAAAGTAGGAGCAAAAAATGAAATCTCAGCATGATTGTGATGCCATCAAGAATTCTTTAATTTGAATTAACTGATTTGTTGTGGAAACTGAAAATTAATATTACCCCAAGCAAAGATCAGACATCTAAAATCACACCAATCACTAAGATCTGGAGAAAAACTCTGTCAAATGATATAAACAGACTTGAGCTTAGGTGCAGAGTGGGAGTTCTAGCAGGGAAAGGCTCTACCAGGAGCAGTGTTGAACAGCTGTGTCTGCAGCAGGGGTATGAGTGCTCCAGACAGAGGAGTTCATCTGTCCCTTCAGGTTATCCTGTTACTTCTTGCTGCAAAGGTTTTCTAACCAAATGCCTCTCTTTATGCATTTTTAAGATGTTGCTTTTCATTGTGTAAGTGTTTAGACAGACAGTTTTGTTCAGGAATCACTGCAATAAGGAAGATTTGTGTAGTAGACACTCAGTCACAGCCCAGTGAACATGAGAGCTTTCCCCAGCATTTTTTAATCACCCTTTCCTAACTTATCTCTCCCTCAGGCACTGTTGCAAAACACAGCAGGAGCTTGCAGGGGCCCTGTGCAAGGTCTGTCCAAAGGATGACACACAAATCAGGTCCACATGGACATTCTTAAGCAGATGCTAAATATACTTTTGCTTTCCTTTAGCAACTTCCTTTTGAGCCTCTCAGTCAGACACACGACTTCGTGTTTCTCCACAATGGGTTCCACAGGAAGTAAATATTATTACTGTTATCCATAAAGTGGGAAATCTGATACTGAAATTATGAAGTTCACAAGGGAAAGCAGCAACACAGCATCCAGCTTTTAGCTACTGGGCCCTGCAGGCCCACATCAGCCACTGAGCTTTTGTATGAAATGTGTGAAAATGAGATTCTTACATCAGTGCTCCTATGGGCTACAGCAGTCAGTGGGAGATGCTGAGGAAAAGGGGGAGTTTGAAATCCCAACCTCTCTGGATGCAGTACTTAGATGCTGTACTTCCAACTGAAGGGAAATGATTTCCTGAATTTAGGATCTGCACTCCCAAAATCTGAAGGTAAATTTCAAAGTCCTTTACTTTCCAAAATGAAACAAAACCCAGTAGTAATTTGGTCTGTTTAATTTCAAAATACAGAAATTATCTGTTCTATATAGTATCTTGCTAATGAAAGTACTCTAACTCATGGAATGAGACACTATTTCTTATTAGCATGAAAAGATTTTAAGTGATGAGCCTTCTAGGAGACTCTTTCAACTGCTGTTCTTGGCTAGACTGTCCCTTCCAGTGTTATTCCTGCTGGAACCCTCTCACTTTGCATGGAATACTCAAAGATTCATTATCTTAATAAAGAAAAGTAATATTAATGTAAGTTTCTAATTTAAGAGTTGTGTTCCTTGTTATAGGTAACCTGAGCTCCAGATGGTTTGGTTAATTAACACTTTACATTAAGCCATCATAAAAAATTAAGATAGTCATTGTAGTGAAGAAATCAAATATCCAGTAAAGTTTGGCAACACCTAATTTATCAGATTTTTTGCAGAACATATGTTAAAAAATGGAGTCAAGTGGAAATTTAGGATGAGGATAATTAAAGTAGTTACTCAAGTGTTTCTATAATAGGAGCAGGGACAGCTCTCAGGTGTGTTGGGTTTGGGCTTTAATCACCAAGCTCAATAATCTCCTTAGGCCTCCAGTCACATGCCTGGAACTTAAACCAGCCAGTGGTTAAGTTTTAAGCCTTTTAAAGTTGGTAATTTCTCCAGGTGAGCTGAATTTAGGATAGAGATTAGAGAGAAGGAAGAAAGCTTCTCTGAGAGCCACCAGTTGGTTTGGTTTGCTTTGGAAGATTGGGGAAGTTTGACTTACAGGCATTATTAACAAAACTGTATAAAAATAGCCAAGACTTAGAGGAGCGTATAGATAGAGGTAAACCAGGCAGGAATCATCTGCAGAGAGCTCCTTTTCTGGTTTAAATGATGTAAATATATATATAAGTAATGGTTCAGAGTGTTCTCACTCTGTAGCTTGGCACAAAAAATCCTGTGTGGGACTTCTCTTAGAAACAATATTTCATTTTGGTTTTGTAGTTCCTTTTAAAAGTAATTAAGTGAGGTGTTAGATGCTGAAAATACACCATGATGATTCTATCTTGTATGCAATCTAGGCTGGGTAGTTTGCTTTTTAAAACCGTGGTGGGGCTCTGAGCCATGGTTTAAATGGATGGAGTGCAGGCAGAGGAATGGCTGTTGCTAAGGGTTTTTATGTGAGCTTGATCAGTCAGACCTTGAGCAGTTGCCAGCAGTGTGAACTTTCTGATGTCACCTGTGAAAGTATTCCTGGTGTGTCCAAGAGCTTTGTTCTTTGAGTAAATGTCTATGGAGCTGGACATACAACTTGCAGCCTGGAAGCTTTGTGGGTTAGGCATCTCCCTTCTCCCAGGTGATGGGGTTTGCATCTTCCCTGTATTTCTTTTCTCTTTCTACAGCAAGTCTCTCAGCAGAAGCTCAGTGAGATCAAGGATGTCTCTGAAACCCCCCAAGGCTTATAATTCCCTGCAGAAGGGGGCACTGATCTGGGATCCAAAGCCACTGCAGGTGAAGAAAATTTTTGAAGCTTTGAAGAAAGGACTTAAGTAAGGACTTTTTAAATATTGCAATTTGCCTCACCTCGTCATGCTGCTTAAGTCTGTCTGTCACTGTGCTCTGTCTCCATCTGGCATCTCTAAACATGTGTGGTGGCTTCCCCAGACACTGACTGGGGACCTTGTAAAACAAGTTTCATTCACTCTCAGTCTGCTTGCAAGCGAAGTGCTCTGATGTTTTTGTTTTCCCCAGGGACAGGTAGAACTCAGTGGGGAGATTGTCCATCTCCTGGGGAGCAGCTGAGCTCCTGTGAGGAAGGGAGGCTTTCAGAGCATGCAGGGTGGCAGGGCAGGGATGGGACAGCCAGGCCTGGGCAGTGCTTGGCAGAAAGTTTCTGGAGAGGGAAGTGTGTGGAGTTTGCTTTGACTCAAAAAGCTGAATTAAAATCGAGTGCAAGTGAGGGTGTGCCCTGCAAGGACACAGTGGGGAGGCTGGTTCCTCAACCATTTCTGTTGTCCCTATACTAATAAGGGAGCACTTGCACAATTAGCTATTCTAGGAGGGGTGGAGGTGTCAGGGTGGTATTTTGTTTCTTTTTTTCACCCTCTTTAATGGAATTATAGTCTGAAGTTCGAAAGTCATCTCTGGGTGTCTTGTAAGGGAAGTCTAAGCAGGTACACCTGAAAATTTCAGCTGTGTCAAGGTGATGAAGCAGAGCTGTAGTACAGCTCCATCTCCTTATGGAAATGTAAATAACATTACTTTGCTGTAAATGTGGCATTATTTCAGAGCCTTTATCAGGGTGGACTGCACAGCCACTGCTGCATCAGGGCAGACTGGAGTGTAAAGGCAAGAAACCAGTCGTGCTCATTGGCTCTGGCTGGCTGGCGTGGGGTGTTTGCAGCAGACAATGGGGACCAAAGGGTGGGCTGGGAGCCTGAATTCAGGGTCCTGTGGCTTTGGGGAAGGTGGCAGTTCCCTCAGAGAACACTGATATTATTCAGTGCTGAATGGGCAAACAGGCCATGGGTGAGCAGAGACAGCCCACAAGGGCTGTGCCTCCCTGGGTGACCGACACTGCTCTGCCTTCAACCGAGTCCCCAGGTCTTGTAACGCAAAAATGCACATCTTAAAGCATTACAGTTGATGTTGAAGGGTCCATCTGTTATCACAGAGCTTCAATTACACCCTGCAGCTCCTATCAGAAGATAAAATACCTTTTCTTGGATGTGTAAACCCTGTAGCTCTTTCTGCTGGCATCCTACTAACAGTTCCTTCACGTGTGTTGCTGCTGTCCCCAAAATTTTGCTACTGTGTTAATTTTGGTCAGAGTTTGTTTTCTTAAGCAAAGAACATAAAATGCACTGTAATAATACATTGTAAAGTCAGATGTGTCACATTTTTAGTCCAGTAAAAGACTATGAAGTCTTAGCCCTAAAAATATCCACCGACGTCTTATTAGAGGATTTAGATTTAAAAGAAACTATGAAACCAAATGTTTTTGCAGAGTTTAGAATTTATCAGAGCTTAGGGAGGAGAAACCATAAAGTGGATCAGAATTTGTTCCCAGTTTTGCAGTGAATACCATAGGATCAGCCTCCTGCCAAAACTGAGTAACAACTAATTGACTGAAGTAACCTACAGAAAACAACTGTATCAAATAGCAATGCAAGGTCCAAATTTTAAGTAGATGCAGACAAAGTCCACTTGGTGCTGGAGTGACTTGGATTTTTAGTGCAGAACATGTTTTTACATGCCTGTTTCTTTATAGCTATAGAAAATAACTCTTTATTCTGTTAACCATCTGGGTGCCATTCCATCAGGCTGGTAATTCCAACATACTTAAATCTAAAAGTGATGAAGCTTTTCTGAAAGGTAAGTGAACACTCTTCTGTCACCAGCCTTGGCTACTTCTGCACTGAGCTGTCAATGGGCAAGTGTTAAGGGCAGGCAGCTGAATGCTGGAGACATGGGGTGTCTTGGGGGAACTGGTTTTGAAACAGTAAGAAAATGAAATGCATCAAAGCAAATGTGAGTAAGTGCAGCTGTCTAAAATGGGGTTATTTTGACTGCTCAGAGCCTGTGTCTAATAATGTAGCCTTTACTGGGTGACTCTTGCTCCCTCTTAAACGTAAGAGGAAAAAGTTACCTAAGTCTGCTCTGTATTAAAAGCAAAGTTGGAAGACGATGGTCTCAGCAGAAAAAGTTTAAGGCCCTGTGGAAACTCCTAAGGCACAACCCATGTGTGCAAGCAACTCTGTAGAAGCCAACTGGCACCAAGTGCTTCACACCTTGCAAAATAGGTCTTGTTCTGGAAAAAGTAATGGTTGCATCAAGGAATTGTCTCAATGTGGTATTGAGCTCTGTTTGCTAAAACGCTGATGGCATCTGCCTTTCCTTACCTGGGCAGCACTTCTGTGAGCTTGGGTTTGTAGGGCAAGTGTTCCATATTGCAATTCTCTGTAAGATGGGGTTGGTTCTTTCTCCTCAGTAACTGCAGGAGAGACTTTCTCAACAAATGAACTGACAGGAAAGGTTCAGGTAGGAATAGTCAGAGAAATCTGAAAAGATCTGTGAGTTGGTTTATGTGTTAGAACTTGCTATTCTCCTAATCCCTCCTTTCTTCTTGCCTTTAGTAGTACTACCAGCTCTACTGTCTGTTTTGTTTTGCCTCAAGTTCTAGGATAAAGCCCATCTTTCATTTGAATGATTTATTTTAAATGAAGGGAAACAAGAACCTGTGAAGGTTTGAGTGCAGTGTGTATGTGTATATGCTGTGTACACTCATGCAGCAATGCTGGCCTTGCATTGCACTGCACCATTCCACAGCTTGTCAGAGGAAAAAGGAGTCAGGAGGATTCCTAATGTAAAGCATCTTTAAATTTTGGGTGACAGTAACCATCTTCTGGTACTTGTGGGGTACAGATGTTCCTCTAGGGTCAGCTTGGCATTCAGAACAAGTATTTGTCTATGGAAACCAGCCTTTGTCATCTCTTGGCCCATGTCCCTGTAGCCATTCACATCTCAAGAGAGTAAAACAAGGGAAGTCTTCTGGAGAAGGAAGTTGCTTCATAACATTCTGCTGAAAACACCTACCCAAAGAATTTCTAATGAATTTCTAATGAATAATTTCTAATGAATTTCTCTACAGAGGAATCTAACAGTGGGTTTTCTTTCTCTCCAGTGAATACCTGGAAGCACATCAGGCTGAATTAGATTATCTCTCTGGTCGACACAAAGACACAAAAAGGAACTCCAGATTGGTAAGATTTTTTTAATGTCAAATATTTAAATAAAGTCACAAAAGTAGATGCTCTCTCCCACCTGGGACTCCCAGGAGTTTTCCAGTTAAAATGCTGAGGTGGGATCCAGTGAGGCATCACAATCAGCAATTTCCCAAGGAAGGTAGCCCTAGATGTGAGAATTTAACTGGAGATTTCTCACTTTCAACATCCAGCAGTGTTTTTCAGATCCTGTTTCTTTACTGGGATGATATCTCCTTGTGTCTGCTCAGTGGTCAATGTTTTAAATCTCAATTTAGTGCAATTTAAGATAGTGAGTCTTGCAGTACATATGAAAGTATCATTAATAGGTACAAATACACGTGCTCTCCTCTTCAGCCTCTGCCATTTCTCTTTCAGGCTTTCTACTATGACCTGGACAAGGTGAGCCTATGGGGGATGAAATGCTGCAAATAGAGAAAAATGGATGATGTGTCTGCTGTGTAACTTACAGATATGTTTAGGAAATAATTTCTCAAGTCCCCTTCTCTCTCTGTCTCCCCTCTTCAAAAGCAAATCCGCTCTGTGGAGAGATACATCAGAAAGCTGGAATTTCACATAAGCAAGGTAAGGGGGTTCATACCTTGTACCTGTCAGGTTCACACTGCTTTGTAAGTGACTTAGCTAAATGGAAACCACTTTAATTATAATTCTTCTGAAGGGGAATGATGCTGGGGACTCTCTGAAAGCTGTAGCCACTCTTTGTACCGAAGGAGGGGATTTTTATTTATTTATTTTCCTGAATGGTTCTATTCAGGCTGAATGTTGGGCGCGACCCAACCTGAGTTTTCCTGTGAAACCAGTTTGGACACTCTGCCAGTTTATTCAGAAAATGTTGCTCTGGGAACACTGACATGTTCTTCCCTCCCCTTCTCACGAGGGGCCAAAGGGGCAGTTCTGTGGAGTTTGTGTCTGCTGTCTGCCAGCTGCTTCCAAAGGACTGGAACCTCTCCTCTGGCATAGCTAATGGTGGAGGGGGCTTAGTCTGTATTGAAGGAATTGGTTTCCTGCTCTGCAAGTAAATTTTTCATGAGAAAAGTGTTACTCCACTCCTTGTCTTCTACTTTGGTAATAGCAGAGCTAATTGTATTCCTGAAAAAAGCTTGGGATATTGAAAAGCAAACTGTAGCACTCTGTAAAGTGCAGGAGTTGCAGCACCCTGCAATGCCCTGACAGAGGGGTTTGGTTGTTTGTTTTTTTTTTTGCCAGGAAAGGTACTGATGTTCCTTTCCAAAACTTCTTAAAATTATGCCAAGGTAATTTTGGTTCCTTCTTTCCCCATCTTCCAAATCCTAAAGGTAGAAGAACTCTATGAAGCTTATTGTATCCAGTGCAGGCTGCGAGATGGGGCCACTAACATGAAACATGCCTTTTCCCTGTCCCCTTCCACCAAAGCCTCCAGAGAGAGTCTAGTGGAGCTTTACAAGAACTTCCAAGAGTGCACAGAGGTAGGAAATACCACATACTTGTAATGAAGACCTGACTTCTTAGCAAAAAATGTACTAGGACTTGCTAGTGGCTTTTTTTTTTGTTAACGGTGTGGGTTAAAAACCGTGTATAAAAAAATCTTTAATACTGAGGTCCATTATGACTTCCACTGGAAGCATGGGATGAGAATTGAAGGAGGAATAAGCTTTGCTATTTTCACAAAACAAGGAATGGAACATAACTGAGAGTGGTCAGCTGAAGCAGTTCTACTCTTCTGTGGAAGATTGTCTGTCTTAAAAGTAGTATGAATGGACTCTGCCTCCACTAGTGAAAATGTTTGTGTGTCCTTTAAAATAATAAAAGGGCCAAAGTTCTCTAAAGAAAATGGCCCATGTGGGAAGGTGCTACTCTGCACTGCTTTGCAGCTGTGATGACTGTGCAGCCTTTCTTGTAGGACATGTGCTTCATAGAGGGGGCCTTGGAGGTCCACTTGGGAGAGTTCCACGTGAAGATGAAAGGTAAGTTCCTTTCCTCTTTCCTTCAAGACTCATCAGTTGATTTTGTGGTCTAGGTAGCAATCTGATCCACTGAGAGTCCAGCTATTCAGTGCCAGTTGCTTCCACTGGCTTGCTGGATGATACCCTGAACAGAGTTCTGGCAAACTCCTGTTTGCTTCAGTGCTGTAAAACAGTTCTGCAGTGGTGCTGTCTATCTGAATACAAAAACTGACAAGCTTGCTTTCCTCAGCTCAATTAAATTTTGTCCTTTCAAGAGTGTCTGGGCTTGTGGTATAGCTTCTGCACAGAGCTGAGGAAAGGGAGGGTGTTGGCCAGAGAGCCACTTGATTTATTGCAATCTGAGGCTTTGGGGGGGCTTTGTAAAACTCTACAGGTATTAGGAGTTTTCCTTCTCTTTTCAGGGCTGGTGGGCTTTGCACGTCTCTGCCCGGGGGACCAGTATGAGGTGCAGTATAAAGCAATTAATTGTCCTTTACTTTCCTGGTGTGAGTTTGCAATAGAGGAACAGGACAGCAAGGGTGGAACATGCAGGATGAGAACAGTTTGTGATAAAAACCCCCACTGCTGTGATGGGAAAACAGTGCTTCGGCATATTCGGAAGTTACTGTGCCCTCTGGGCTGGGGAGGGAAAGGTGTGATTTGGGTGTTATGGGAGGGCTTCAAAGATGGCAGTGATTGTCTGTGAAACCCAACCTGTCAGGGCTTTGTCTTCAGATTAACCTGGAATCATGTAGCAGTGGCTGCCTGTTTCTTGGAAGGCTGCCCTTGGCATCATTTGAATGCACCTTAGTGTCTTACTGGGTGCTCTCCTACCTGTGACAGTTCCTAATGAATTCCAGTGTGCCTTGTATTCCAGTACCCCCACACTTGGAATGCAGTGTAGTTCTGCAGCTCTTCTAGAATGGGTGGGACGTGGCATTTGGCACTGCTTCAGGTGTTAAAACCTGCATCCTGAATTCCTGTCTCCAGTCTTCCAGCTTTATCCAAGTTCCCAAGTGCATGGTGATCAAGGGGATGGCTTCACTCCTGCCAGACTGGAACAGTGAGAGGCCTAGGGACTGAAGGGAATGTTCTGGGATATGCTGACCCGACATCCTTTGCTCTTTGTGGTTTCCAGGTGTTTGTGCGACTGGGGCGCCAGAAATGGAGGTTGAAAGGCAAGATCGAGACCGATGACAGCCAGACATGGGATGAGGAGGAGAAGATTTTTATACCCAATCTCCACGAGAAGTTTGAAATTAAGGTGTGGTGTATAATGGTTGGATTGGAATCAGTGGGTTAACACGTCTTCTGCCACTTACCTCTTACCTCTTAAGCTGCTGAGTGTTTCTGAAAGTTCTTAAATAGTTTTCTTTTTCTAGCCATGTAAAAATGGCAGTTAATCCATGTTCTGTCTAGTGAAGGGACATGTACTTCTGGTTTTCCTTTTCTTCTGGCACTTGTATTAGTGCATCTGCTTTCCCCTATTCTGGAGTCTGGTAGATGTGGTTGTGGTTTGGGTTTTTTGTTTGGTTGGGTTTTTTTAAAAAATGTCCAAGATCAATATCTGGGATTTTCTAGGATGAAGTCTAGATGTGGAGATTCAGATGTATATGTAGTAGCAATAGTTCTGTTCTCTACTGAAAGAGAGAAATTAATGTATAGAAAACATACCTTTGCACCTGTGTGTGTTTGGAGTGTGGGGTTCAAACCTCCCTTTATCCGGGTGCAGTGCAGCTGCTTTTGTTGTGTTTTACTGCAGAGATGCTCCATATCTGTGAAGAACCAATGGCATTTATGTGCTTCTGCAAACTGTCTGTACTTTAAATCTTTGTTTAGAGTTCTGACACTCTTTTAGAAATCCCTTGGAACAGGTCACATCTTTGGCAGTAAGGGACCAGTGCAGTGGCCTGTGAGCCGTAGGTGACACTGAGGGAAGTGTTCAGAGCCCCACGTGCAGCTGCCCCTGCATTGGTTCTGACACCTCCCTTGCAGGGGGAATTAATCCTTAAGCAGCATTTGCACTGTAACCTGGCAGCTCTAGTGGGCTGGACCCTGCAGTGTGACTCCTGTCAGCCTGAAGGGAGCTGAGACTGAAGGCTGTGCTGGATTCTGTCCTACTGGGAAACTGTGCCAGTGCAGGGTTTGGGGTTTTGGCAGTTGTGTTAAAGCAGCTATTGCAGTGTTCTCCTCCTATCTGGCAGCAAGAACTGGGTTACACAGGAGACAGTCTTTGGCATTTTGCCAGCACTGCCTTTGGAAATGTGCTTGTAACATGCTTTTTAACTGTCACTGCATAATGAAGATCAGGTGAGAAGCTAATTCAGATCCCTGTTTTCCCATAATAGTTGTTAAAACCTGTATTACTTTGTGTGACAATGATAGTTTTTTACTCTTTTTGTCAGCTTATGAAAATCTACTGATGAATGTCCTCCACAGCCTCCTGCTCTTTCCACTTTGTGCTTAATGATCTTTGCCCAGTGCAAATATATAGCAGGTTTAAAAAAACAGAGAAGAAAATTGATGAGTGCCAAAGAGTGTTCCAAGAGGAGCCCAGCAGCACGACTTCAGCTCTTAAAAGAGATGTAGGCATGGAACTAATTCCAAAGTGGACTTCAGGCACTTGTGCTAAAATTCTGTGCTGAGTCTGATGCTTCATGCACTTCTAGAACAATGTGATCTTCAGTTGGAAGTACGTTTTTATAGCAAATACTCAAGTTAGGTTGTTTTTTTTTTTTTTTAAAGTAGCTGAAAAAGACAAGTGCCAGCCTGGGAAAAACACAGGCCTGTGACTGCATTGGTAACAAACCTGGAGCCACCTGCAGAGCTGGAGGAAAGAATGACCCAAGTTCTGATTTTGATCCTGCTGAGCTCAGGACAGTTAGAGAGGTCACAGAGGATGCAGAGAGTTGTGTCTCCAGATCCTTTAGGCAACTGAGAGCTGAAATAGTCTGGTACTGAAATAGCTCCAGTACTAGAGCAAGAATTACAGACTAATTTTTCTTAAAATCATAGTCCCCCAAGTTCCCTTGTCTGAAGTGCTGTGCAGCTCTGGGTGTCCCCTTTGCCAGCCCCCTGGGAGCTGTTCCCTGTGGGGATATCAGCTCACAGCTGTTTAGGAGCCCAGAACTCAGTATCAGTGTTTTGTTTGTTATAGGCCTCAGAGCAGAGCTGAGCCTGGGGTGTTCTCCTTTCCATGCAGGTGACTGAGGATTGCCTGGTAGGATGAACTGGATGTGTTTGTCTGTCTCTGCAGGTGACAGAGCTGCGAGGACTGGCCACTATTCTGGTTGGTGTCGTGACATGCGACAGCATCAACTTCTTTACAACCAAGCCTCAGGCCATCATTGTGGACATCACTGAACTGGGCACCATCAAGCTGCAGCTGGAGGTCCTCTGGAAGTAAGTACAGCTTCCAATGGGAAAAGCTAGAAAACATTGGAAACGATCAAAGGCTCCTAAGTATGTCAGTGAGCAGCATTCACCCCCACAGTCCTCTCTCCATTCAAGGTGCAGGACAGATGACAGCCTTGTGCTTCCTCACAGCCATCCTGGCTGCTGGGCCTGATCTCTGTTGGACCAGTCCTCAGGAGGGCAGGGGAAAGGACACAAGCTGTTTCTATGACCTATCAGATCTTCCTTTGCTCTCACCAAAGCCATGGATAGCCATGGGAGCTGACTTAGCCTGACTTAGTGAGCCTTACTTAGCTCACCCCTCTTCACAGTGAGCATTCAGTCCAGCTCCAAGCAATTTATGTCCATCTATAAAATATGAAAAATAACTGAAGATGATGAAATGAAACTGGAAGTAGCAGCTTGTAGGCACAACAAAAAAAATACATAGCTGAAATTTTAGAACAATCACTCTGACCAGATCACAGTTTGTTATAAATGAAGCTTTCCCAAAAACTTGGCACCTTCATATTTGCACTGAGTAGTTATGGATACGAGGCCTGTTTGTGCACTACAGGGAAGCTTGGTTACAGATGTGCTTTTAAAAGAGCTGAGCATTGTCATGGTGCCTGTGATGTATTAAATTGTTTTATAATTTAAATCTGTAAGTTGATTATTGTAGTGGATTACTGATGTTATTAAAAGCAAATTCTCACTGTTGTGGATGCTGCAGTGGAACTTATTCCTCACTCCAGACTCACCAAGGTTTTTGAGGTAGTACTGTTGTTTCTGCTTTATGGGACTGTTGTTCCACACTGAAAGGACCATCTACAACAAATCAAGCCTTTTTAACCTGTTTCCATTTACTATTGTCCAGGGATTAAATGCAGCCCCTTAGTGAAGTGCCCAGTTAAACAGTGGGCACTGTTCTCTTGTACCTCTGTGTGTGGCTCACTGCAGTCCTTGATTCTTCCCAGCCCTCCATGGCCAAGAGGCCTTTGAACACACCTCTGTTATAAGGACTCTCTTGAAAGGCCACTTTGACCTGGGATCCAGGCTCTCTCCAGGAAAAGCAGAAACAGCTTTCAGGTTCCATTTCTGGGGCTGGGGAAAGAAAAGCTTTATTGATCAACACAGTTTTCTGAATGTCTCTTGTGCATGCTGTGGTTCTTGACATTTACTGCTGTCTTGTACCTGCAACTGGGCTGAAAAATGTGTCTTGCCCACAGCACCTGAAAATGATTTTCCAACACACAGATTGCTCAAAGTCAATGAGAAATAAACTCACCCAGCAGAGTTTGGCTGCACCCGTTTATGGTGCTTCTTCCTCTCGAGATCTGACAGTGGGCATCAGGATGTGGTTTGTTTTGGTGAGGTGCTCAGAAGAAATCACTTCTACTCTCTTGTTATTAACCCACACCGATGGCATCTGACAGTCCCTTCACTTACTGCTGCTGGATCTGCTCACTTCCTTTCCTCTCTGTCAGTAGCTTCTGTAATGAATTATGCACATAAGCTGTTCTTACAAAAGGACTGTATGAGGAAAGCCCCTCCCTATTCTGGGATATTGCATAGTTCCTCATAATAGCCTGAATCTCCACAGCAAATTACATTTGTGGCAGAACTTTCTGGAAAAGTCCAATCCCGACGCTGTTGACCCTCGATGGCTGTGGTGTCTGAGAGCTCCGAGTGCAGCTCTGGGCTGGCAAAAGCAGCAGGTCTGTGGTATTTGGGACAACCATCACAGCCTTTGGAGTTGGCAAGAGCTGAGCTGGGAGCAGGGTTTGTCGTGACTCATTTTCTTTGGGAGTTAATCCCCACTTGGAATTTCTCAGCGTGTGAGAAAACCCCGGCTGTGTGTCTCTGCTGTGTTTAAGTTTTGCGAAATGCGTTGGTGTCCCACCAAGTGGATTCTCCAGAGCACTTCTGTGCAGAGCTGGCCTCTCCTCTGGCAGCCTGCTTGCTGGAGTTCTTTACAGAAAAGAGAAGTTTTGTGGTGATAACTCAGGGTGTTTCTGTTTGCAAAGATAGAGCACTCAAAACAACAGCTGCTTTTCTCTTTGATTTGAGAATAACTAAACAAATCCATCTGATTTGCCCAAACTTCTCTGAGGCACAAGCTTTCAGTCTAGACCTGCTTTGTGAGGAATCCAAATGCAGATCTCTCTCTTCCGCTTCTCAATGTATATTTTCTTTTAAATAGGTCTCCAGTCTTCTGGGCTCAAACAAAAGTGCCTTCAGCTCCTTTATAGATCATGCCATGAGGAGTGTGAATGAACTTGGGGCCGTTGCAGAACAGCTTTGTTGGCCAGTTTGGCAAAAGGCTTTGGGTTTTTTGCCAACCTAAACAGCAGTCTGAATTCTGTGTCTCACATGCAGGACAAAGAGAAAGCTGTATTCTCCTTTCAGAACTTCAGCAGCACCCTGTGCTGGGATCCAAGGGCACCATCCAGTCAGAACTGCTCTGGTGACTCTGCCTGCTTTGGGCTGTGCTGGGCTGGCTCACAGGGCTTCCTGGAGTGAGAGAAAACCTGAAGGGAGAATAAAAAAGGAAAGTCTGGTTTCTATTTTTGGATGCTGCCAGTCCTGATCTTATAGGTGAAAACTTAGGTGAATATGTAGGTACTCCTGCAGTATCTTCAGGCACTATCCATCAGTGCATCCCTGTGCACTCATAGCCTGGGGCTGTGACAAGCTGTACTAACCTGGAAAATGTGCTTGCTGTGCTTTAAGGGGTAGGAGAAACACCTACTAACAACCTTCTCACTGTTAAATTGCATGGGCATGTTCACCTGGGTTTGATGGTGGCAAGAGAAATCTCATGATTAATAGTGAGTCCAGTCAGTTGACTAGAATTGGCTTTTTTTTTGTATTAATGTAAGTCTGGATTCACAGGCTGAACACTGGGATTCAGGCAGGTCTGTCCACCAAGAGCACTTCTGGTCTGGTGGTATTTAATTCATGGACAGAAAGGGAGTGCTTAGGGCACACTGGGAGAAAGGAAGGCAGATCCTCTGAGGGCATAAACCAGGCAGTGTCCTCCTTACTCACCCAACAGAAAGTGCAGCAGGGGGAGGTAAATTATAGAAATCTCAAGTATTCCATCGCTCCACAGGTTTGGTGGGTGTGACAAAGTAACATCTCCCTGGGAATTCATGCTCAGGGCTGGCAGAGCTCAGGTGGGCCACTTTGATTTTTTTTTTTCTAATAGAATTTTTAAGCCTTGAGAAGGTGCCTATGGATAATCCTGTGCAGGCACATCAATGTGGACAGGATATGATTAGCCACAGACACCTCTCACCCCCTACAGCAAGTACTTGCTCCACAATTTAAAGTTAAATAATGACATTTCTGCACACTTTTTACCTACACAGAGGTTTTGTGTCAATGATTTCAGGAAAGCCACTAGACAAACTAAGGAAAAACCAGTGACAATTAAAGGCAATAGTCTGTTTGCAAAGTCTGGTGCATGACAGATCTCAGCCATGGATTGCCTCAAACCTGGGCATGTGTCTGGGGAAAGCCCACTCTATTTGACTCATTTCCTGTGTTTTCCCCTGGAATATCCCCTACTGGATTCTGTCAGTGTCAAAATGCTGGGAGAGATGGATTCGTAGATCTGTCCCAGTCTGATGGTTTGTTTGCTGTAGAAATGTGGAAGGAGATGATGGATCATGCCCAAAAAGCTTAGAGCCAAGAGATAATAGAAGCTTTAGAGCAGAGTCCATTCTTTCTTTTCCCTCTGCTCTCAGCTGTTCCTTGCAGGGACTGGGAGTGTGTCCTTGTCTGGAGGCAGCTGAAGAGCTGCATTTTGCTGGAGGATTCCAGGAATTGTCCAAGGGGCAAAACAGATTCAGTTTGTTGTTGTTGTTCCTTTCCCAGAAGTGTCATTTTGCATTACTGCAGTGCTATATTAAAAGCTAAAAGTGAAAAATGTGAGGAATGGATCCCTGTGACTTTTTCTAAGAAATGCCACGGGCAGGAGTAATTTGCTTTCATCAGCAAACACAGCAGGCTTTGGGGAAAAGGCTCTGGCTGTCAGAAACCCGATTTATTTCTGTCCAGTGAGTCAATGCAGGTGGTGGTGGTTGGGACTCCGTGGAACTGGGCTGTGTGATGGACCCCAGCTGGGTGACACTGGTTAATTCAGCCAATTAACCTGTGCTAGGGGAGCTCAGAGTGTCACCTCTGTGCTGAGGAGCTGCACTGCAGGGTGCAAGGGAGAACTGTCCCTGTGCAACACGAGCAGCTGGAGAGACTTGGAGCTCTGCTTTTCAACTTTTGCCAGAGAGCAGAAGTTCTTTTCCCTGCAATTGATTAGTCCTCGTTCCCTTTTGGATCTCCTGCAAGGTACAGCTGAATGCAGCTGACTTTATCCTGCTGTTTGGTCGTCATGTTCCTATCACTGATGTTACAGATTTGTGGTGAACAGTTCACTTTTTTCCAAATGCCAGTCCTTAAGTGGAAAAACAAACTTTCTTTTGGTGCCACAAGGCATATCAGTGGGGAACAAAAGTAACACGTAGGAAAAACAAACTCGCTTTGCTGAACTTGAAATATGTTTTCCCTCTCTTGGGTAGCTGAGTTGCATTTGGGGAGACAGTTTGTCCGAGTTTCCTTAAACTGGTTTGCTGAGGAGTTGGGAAATTAATGGCTGGGATGCAGAAGGTAATTGGGAACTCTTCAGAGCAGGATTTGTCAAGGTCTTGCAGCCCACAGCCAGCACCCTCTGGGGCTGTAAGTGGCTTCATCCGTGCCTGTGTGACCCACAGAACTGCCCTGTAGCCCTGCACAGCTTCCTCTGCCAGCCAGTCATTTATTAGTAAGTGAAGGATAATGAGGGGGTTTATTGGCTTTTCCAGGTGCTGTGTGCTCTGCAGGAGGGAAATTGGCAGTTTTCCTTTATTACATGTGCTCTGTTTCCTTCCTGCCTGGAGTGGTGCCTGTCCCACTGTGCCCAGTGCCTGTCACACACAGGCTGTGCTGGATGGGCAGCAGGGCCTGTGCAGGCTCTGCAGGAGGACAGGGAGCACTTCAGCCTCTTGGAACACTGGACTCTTCCAAAAACTCTGGCACAGGTCTCTGTCTAAAGGGTGTTGAGAATTCTGGGTAAAATACCTTCTTGCCTACCTCTTTCTCTGCTGGAGCAATCAAAGATACTGGTCAGAGGGGCAGTTTCTGTTTCCTTTTATTCCCTGTGGCGTTGACTGAATGTCACAGTTCAAATCCTCCTAGCTGTTCCTGCAGCTGAACACCTCTGTACTCTCTGCTCTCACTGACACTTTGGCCTTTGTTTTCTGCTGCAGCCCCTTTGACACAGAGAACCTGTTTTTGTCACCTGGAAGCACTGCCAAGTTTTCTGTGGGTAGCAGGAAGAGCTCGTTATACAACTGGACCCCCCCAAACACCCCCAGCTTCAGAGAGAAATACTACCTGGTGAGTACCTGAGGAAAGCAAGATGCAAAGGACAGACCTAGGGCTTGATTTTGGGTTAGATTAGACTGTTCAGGAGCACTCTCAGAAGTGTGAAAGCATAGCACTCTGGGCCTTTGCAGCCTGGGGCTTTGTTATGTCTTCTTTTAACCCCCATTCATTTAACCCAGAAACAGGTTTTCAGCTGCCTTAGTAACTCTCACCAGAAAGATCAACCACGCAGTTACTGCTGCTCCTCTGTTCATCCAGGGGCTCTTAGAAATTGGTTTCAGTAGTTTTTTGTCCAGTCCATGCTGGCCTGGCCCCACGTGCAGAAGAGCCCTGTGCTTTGATGGATTTGGGTGCATGTTTCCAACAACAAGAATCAGAGTTGTATCTCTTGGGTGGGATCTCAGGCTTCCCAGTTGTGTCCATACTCATTTATGGATCTCTTTGCTGCAGTCTCTTTTGCAGCTGAGGCAGAACCAGGGGGATGTAAGTGATGAAGCCCAGCCCCCCAGCATTCTGAGCTACTTGGCTGCCTGTGATTTTGATGACCATGGGAGGAGCAAAGCTCACAATCCTGCGGAGACCAGTGAGGGAGACTCGTTCAGCTCTGAGGACCAGAAAGGGGCAGAATCCCGAAGTACAACTCCAGCTCTGGACCACAGGCCATTGGTGATTATTCAAGAGACTGGTGCAGAAGAGCACCAGCACCCTCTCCCAGATCACACAACTCTGGATATCCTGAAGAAGACTCCATGTGGGGATGGATTTCCAAGTAACCCCTCCAGTCTCCCGAATCGCCACAAGGGCAGGAGGGATTCTGTGAGCCAGCCCAGGACTCGGCGCCTGGCAGAGCAGGAGGACAGCAGCCAGAAAAGCTGGAATGCTGCAAGTGACCCGAGACTGGATGGACATACAAAGTCTGTTGACAAGACTCTCCAAGAAGTGTTGAATTTGCTGAAATCACACGATGTGGGGCAAGCCCAGCTGGAGAAATTGGAATACCAGGTTTCGTCTCTGAGGGATAAATTAAAGGTATGGGAATGTTTTACCCTTGGGACATGGTGCAGATTCCTCTGTTACCCCTAAATCTGAAGACGTTCTGTGACCCTGAGGCTGATTTCATTTAATGATGCAGCAGTGGCACGTTCCCAAAAGGAGTTTGGCCACCAGAGGTCAGGCAGGACTCGGGAAAGGCAGCTCCCAGTGCTGGGCACAGAGCAACGGCTGGGAAAGGAATAACCAACGCAGTCCAACTGGAAACCAGTCTGGGCTAAGCTGAGCCTGAACTATGTCAGAGCCTCAGCATTTGGGTTTGCTTCTAATCTTTCTTGATATTTTTAAAATTTGGTATAGCTCGAGGTGACTGCATCAGTTCATCAAGCTGATATGCTAAGAATGAAATCAGAAAAGCAAATTAATTTATTATTAAGAATGATTTCAAAACCAGCAAAGAACTCCTGCAAAATGGCTTGATACTACAAATAACAGCATTTTTCCTTCCACCCCATCAACAGCAAAAGACACTTCATCACAAACACTCATCTATGGAGAGTTTAATGGTGGAGACAGTCCTGGAAAGCTTTGACTTCCTAAACGCTGACTGCAGTGCTGATGAGCTCTCGCTGTTTGGGAGCATCAGGACAGCCAGTGTCAGGTATGTGCTGTGGGGACAGGGCTGAGGGGGAACACCTGGCTCAGTAACAGCTGTGCAGAGCTGCTGCTGGTGTGAACACCCAGCACAGAAACGTGTCCTCATGTTTTTAAGAAGGTTATAAATGCAATTTAAAAAATTGCTGTTGTGTTTGGTGCCACCTGGTTTGTAGTTTGGCAACTTTCTTGAAGGCTCCCGTTGAGACTGCACATCTTCAGTTTTATTTAGTGATGAGAGTTCTAACTCCTTTTTCCCCTCATCTCAACAGCACATACAATGAGAACACACTGAAGTCCCTGAGCTGTGACACGAGACCAGAAACTCAAGATGTCACTACTGGTGATGACAACTTAGACACGCTGTTGATAACTCACCTGAAGCTGTGCAAAGGTCTTCTGCAGGTACAGAGCAGCCTGGGGGTTCCCAGGGCACTGGATGTCATTGTTGATTCTGATTATGGACAGAAGGGATTATGTAGCTGTTTTATAAAAGCAGAAAGACTCAAAATGGAAACAGAGTCCAAAAACTGCAGCATCTTCGTGTATCTACACAGAACATGTCATATAAAACTCTGCTGCCTTTCTTCAGCCTCTGGGTTTTGCTGGAGCTCTAATTAGTACTTTGTGCCCTAAGCAGGCTGTAAATGCAATCAGACAGGTTTGGCTCTAAATGTGCAAGGGGTGATCAATTTTTGAATGAATGAAAAACTGATACTACCAGTAGTATATGCTGTGATGGCAGAGGGGCCTTCTCAGAGCAGCTGATGTTTTCTCACTGCTCTTAGAAGTTTGATTCCAAGAAACAAATCCTGGTTTACCTTGAGCTTTATACTGCCCTTGTTTCAGCTGCTGAGATACATATGTTGCATTTCAGAAACTGAGGTCACCAAACATAGCCCAGGTTGTCCAGGAGAGCATTTTGGAAGAAGTATCTGAGCAGACCCAAGTGCTGGGGGATGTCCTGGATATGTCTGTTGAAGAAAGTGAGTAGCTGCATTATTTCCAAGGCATGCCAGAGATGGGAGAGGTGCACCCCTGATGTGCCTGCTCCAGCTTCCCCAGACACATCAGTGTTTCATTCTAAATTCCTTGCAAACATAATTAAACCAGCTCTTGTATCTGAATTCTTAGAGAAAACAGGGCTCATGGTTTGCTTTGGATTTTTCTGCAAGGAAGGAAAAGATTTGGAGAAATTTGTCTCGAAGAGTAGCTGAACTGGTATGTTTTAAACAGGGATGTTGTAGATGATGGAGTTTGCAGTCAAAGAACAGCAGAGCAGCCTTAGTAAAATCCTCTTTTATCTGTCCTTTTACTTGGTAAGCAAACAGCCCAAATTCTGTGCCCATCTGCAAGAACAGTTGGGCAATTCTTCCCACCTCAGGCCTTCCCAATACTAAACTCCTCTATACACTGTTGACAAAATGATAAAGCACAATGGGAGGCTTGGAAGGCTTTTGTTCTCATCTTGGTGAATACAGCATCAAGAATGCAAATTTTAGTTGGAAGCATTTGCTGACAGGTTTTATCCTGGAGGATGTGAGAATAACCTGTTCCCCAGAGCAGAGCTCCAAAGGGCCTTTGGTACAGTGTGACAGGGGAAGTGTGGGAGTGTTAAATGCAGGAGCTCAATCTCTCTGTAGGGAAGAGCAAGGCATGAAGGGTCCAAAGGGTAGTGAGAAACCACAGGTTCACTTCAAGTGAAGTGTTTGATAAGAGAGAGCCCCGAGGAAGGAACATGAGGCAGGGTCTCTAAAACCTGGCAGTGGCACATCTTTGGGCAGCCAGTTAAACTCACAGAAAGTTCTTCTGGAGCTGGACTCACATGCCAGGACAAAATGAACAATAAGGGGCAGAAGAGCTGCTGATGACAGTTTAGGAGCTCAGCCTAAGCTTGGTGAGATCAGTGCTTGCAGGTTTTAGCGTTTTGGCAGGAAATGCCCCATTTTGAACAAAACCATCTCTAACACAAATACAAGTTAACGCTGACCCATGTCTAGATAATCCATCTGGTGCCTAATTTCTCATGTAAAAATCCAAAATCTGCTGGAGCTCACAGACTTCTTCAAATGTGGGGTTTCAGTTATTCAGAAGACTAAGAAGAAGAAGCACTATCTGAAGATGTGGAGTGACCTTGCAGAGCCTGGCAGCATCTTGTTGGCTTCAGCAGAAAGGTTCCGTCACGCCCTGAAATACACGATGATGCTCAGAGTGAAGGAGAAGTACCCCAGGCAGCTGGAAGCAGGTACCACTGGAGCACAAGGCCACTCAGACTGCATTTGGCTGCAGTGCTAAAGATTGTCCCTGTGCATTTAAAAAACCCCTAAACCTCTTGCTTGTTCTCAGCAGCTTCCCACAAACTAACCTGCTGTTTTCTCGTTTGTCCTTGTCCGTGTTCCTTCTTCCAGTGCTGCAGAGGCTGCTGGAGCAGATCCTCACCTGTGATGGGTTGCTCCCCACTCCGAACCTCCAAACAGAACCAGTTACTTTATTCCAGTTTTATAGCTACCTGGACAAGCACCACATTGCCAGCCTGGAGAAACACTTGGGAAAACTTGCCAAGGAAGGTAATGGCAGTGCTTGGCTCCTCCTTTAGGGCTACCCTCCAGGTTCCCACTCAAGATACAATTCCAGAGCAGGAAACAACCAAACCAGTGCACTGACAACTTGCTTCCATTTTAATTGCCCTTATGACCATGTAATTTTAATCAGAACAGGAAAGATGTGCTTGACTCCCATATCTGGCCATGTACAAACAAACCAGGTGTGAAGGATGGGTTTATCTTAAGTGCCCTGAAAAGTGGGTTCTGGGATATTCTGAAGTTAAAGTAGAAGCAAAGTCAAGAGGAATCTACAGCTGGATCCAAGGACTGAGTAAAGTCTGGGGCTTTGGGTGTCTATTGCAGCTGGAATCAGACACAGAAAATAGCAATAAAATTGCAGAGGTTACTAACGTGCATTTTCTAGCCTGAGGTAGCCAGAGCCTCACTGGAGTCTTGTCCAACATGTGAAAGTACTTGAAAACCTACTCTGTGTTAGAAAAGAATTATTTTAAAAATAGTCTTTATATTGGCTGCATCTTTAGGCTTATGTTGATGCAGATGACTCATCTGGAGAGGGGCTAAAACTTGAGCATTCCTAGTCAGTGAAAAAGACCTGGAATATTCTTCAAATTGAAAGGGTAAATCCAGTGCCTGATTTCTTAGTTTTTAAAAGAGAGAGGGTTTTTTTGTCCTGTACAGTGAGATCTTCCAGGGCTGTTTACGGGTATTTTGCTTGATCCTGTTCCTTGTTGTGGGCTGGGCTCTTGTCCCGATGCCCAGGGCTGTGGGACCTGCTCTGGGTGTTGTCCTGGATGCACCCGGGGCTGGCACAGATCGGCTGCTCTGCCGTCCCAGCCTGGGCACGGGAGGAAATGGAACAATGGCAGGGAGAGAAGACAGGATGGGCAAAGGGGCAGCTGTCCCGGTTTGCTTCCTGCCACCCTTGGCTTCCTCGCCGGCCCTGGGAATAACTGCTTGTGGCTAAAGGGGACCGGGCCAGGGAGGAGTTCCTTGCAAATGTCTTGGTTTGCGGGTGAGTGAAGCCGAGCACTTCCCTCGCAGTGATGCTGATCGAGGAGCTGCAGTGCCCCGGGAGGCTGAAGACGCTGAAGAAGCTGAAGGGGAAGCGGCTGAACAAGCTGCAGCCGCTCCCGCAGACGCTGCGGCTGCTCGGGGAGCTGCAGCTGGACGAGAACCACCGAGTGAGCAAAGCGGCCACGTCCTGCCTGTGCCGCGCCGCCGCCAGCAGGAGCCTCAGGGCCAAGGTAAGCGCTGCAGCTCCCCTGGCCTTGCCGGGCTGCTGAGACCCATGGGATGGTTTCAGCCCGGAATGGCTCCCTCTGCCCTTGGCTTAGCTGTGAACTGGCCCCTAAACCACAGCAGTGCTCGGGTGATTTGTCTCTGTCCTGGTTTTGACTTTCAGATGGGCAGAGCTGCTCCTGTCAGTCTGCTTTGGCTGTTTGATTAACACTCAAGGTGTTCCTTTTACTTTCCTTTTTCCATTCAGGCTGTGTTGTTTTACACTGATGCTTTATCTGACTGTGATGCAAGACTTCAGCAAGCTGCATGTTTGGCTCTTAAGAACCTCAGGGTAAGTGTTCACAGCTCTGCTGGGCACATCTGGCCACAGTCATGGAAGCAGAAAAGTGTCTGACTGAGATTTTAAAGCTGGTAGGGTCACTTTAGCAGCTTTCTGCTGTTTGGAATTCCTGAATTCCTTGGCTGCCAAAGTTCCAAACCATTAATGCCGTTGTTCCAAAGGCAGCAGGAGAGGGAGCTGTGGGCATCTTGTTTGATGTGCCAGGCACAGCACAAGGACACAGGGGATGTGTTTGAACTCCTGTGATATCCAGTCACACAACAAGAAATCAGTCTTATTCTTAAACTCAATTTGCAAAGCAACAACTGGGATTAACCCTTTCAGTGACGTCCTGGTGGGTGATGCTGATTTAATGGTCCTGCAGCAGGGACCTGTACCCTGGGACTTTTACACTTTCTAAGGCCCTAAGACAGGAGAGAAGGAGGTGACAGAGGTGAGAATGTGTCAGGAAATGTAACTGATGTGCTGGGGGAGAAGAGAAAGGTCCTGGTAGAATTCAGGTTCAAGAAGAGATGGGAGTTTGTGTGTCTGTGTTTGCCTTGTGAAAAACATCCACCAAACTGCTGAAGAGCTGCTGAGGCCAATGTTTCCTTTCTCCCACAGGCTGTGGAGAGCATTGAGCAGGTTGCCCACCTGTGCCAGTCTGAGACAGAGGAAGTCAGGAATGCAGCCAGGGAAACAACGCTGTCCTTTGGTAAGGCTTTCAAACAGTCTGAAAAAGTGATGTGAAATAGTGCAGGACCAGGAGAGGCCTCAGGTGCAGCCTGAACACATCCAAGACAGTGGAAATCCCTCATGAACAGCTGTTTCATACCATGGAGACAAACTTTATATCACAGGTACCAACCAAGGGCCCTTGTGTTGAGGTTTATAGAACCAGACCAAGGAAATTCTCCAGGATAAAGTGCTTTAGGAACCACTGAACCTTTTGAAAAGGTGGCAGATAAGAACCAAAGATGCTGGAAGTGATGCTGGAGAACTGTTTCCCTATTCTATTCTTCCAAAACCCCCTTTGATCCATGTTTAGTCCTGGGGATCTCCAGACTTGCTTCCCAGAAACACTCAGGCTCACGTGCATGGCAAGTTTTCCAGCTGTGATGCTCCAAACTGTTACTCACATGGAAGCATTGACAGGAGGCCTGATTTTCCATGGTGGCTTCCAGCAGGTTTTGGAAAACTGTTCCCTTAGGGACGTGTTTGGGAGTCCTTGTTAGTTCCAAACAAGGTCACAATGGAAGTGTTTCCAGAGGATCCCATTTCTCAGGTGTTTTGTGTCTCTCCCTCAGCACAGGCTGTTTCCTTTCTCCACAGGGGAAAAGGGCCGCCAAGCCTTCGAGAAAATGGACAGGATCTGCTGTGAACTGAGGGAAACTGCCCAGCACGAGGCCGAGATTGAAATCACAGTGTTTTAGGAGTGCAAGGGGAGGAGCTGCATCCCCCTGTCCTCACAGCCACACGGGGACCTGAGGGATGGCTTTGGTTGTCCCTGCTCTGTCCGTGCTGCATCCTGCCCCAGGACAGGCTCATTTCCAAAGGGCAGAGTTTGCAGTCTCCACAGTTCAGGCTGGAACACATTTTCTCACCATCTCTCAGCACATGATCAAATACCAAGTGCCTGGATGAATGAAAGCTGGGATCTCTTGGAATGTGGCACCAGGTTGTCACTGGAGTTAAAATCTCCATCTTGCTGGAATTAGCTGCCCCTGCTCAGACTGTAACTCCAGTATGATTTATTTTCCCATGAAGTGTTTTATTAATTTGGCATTTCCTGAGGGAGAAATGATCACTCTCCAACAGTCCCTCTGGAAGGCAGCAGACAACAGCCTTTTACACCAACAGATCCAGCAGCATTGCTCAGTGGGTTCTTTTGCCTGGACAATTTGGTTACAGAAGGAAAACTTGTTACTTCCAAAGTCTTCAGCCTGGTTGCAGCTTAGGCCACGTTCCAGCAGGGACTCAGAGTGTGTGGGAGCAGTGTGTGTGCTGAGCAGGAGGGTCTGTGTTGGGTTTGCCAGGTGCAGGTCTGACTGAGGGAGGGACAGGTTTGGGTTGGTTTTAAATTTTGAGTTTAGTCATAGATCAAGACTTCTCATAATCATCCCCCTGGTGTCAGGCCCTTCCTCAGCCCCTGGCTGGCAGGGCAGGGTGGCCGTGGAGAGAAGCCTGGCCTCAGGTACAATACTTGAAAGGGTTGGGCTTGTGTGTACATATTTTTATATATATATATGTGTGTATAAAACGTTTCTATTCAGTATTTATTTGTTGGATTTCATACTGTTTTCTGAAGTTCTAATAAACCACTGAGCCAAGTTCCTGTGAGTGTTTTGTGGTGCTGTGCTGGCAGGCCTGGGGACAGGTACAGGGCACTGGGCTTGATCCCTGTCCTGCCTGGGACAGGTCAGGCTTGGACCCCTGGAGTTCAAATTGACCTGATTCATGTGAAAGACTAGAGCAGGGAGTTGGAGGGGTCAGGGAGAGACACAGGGGACTCATCTCATCTCTTTTATTCTGCCTACAGGAAGTTCTTACAATAACATTTAAATCACTTTCCTCTACAACCCCCCAACGTTCCCCTCCCGCCCCCCTGTGCATGTGGGTCAAGCAGGAGCCTGTGTCTCCAGCCCCAAAGCAATAAGAGACCCATCGAAGTTCTTTAAAAAAAGAATTTTATTGTTACAACTAAAATGAGAACTGAAAACTTGTATGGGAGATTGAAAAACTGTACAGTTGTACTCTAACCTGGGAGGCCCAGCAGCGGCTTACACAAAAGACAAGATACCTGAAACTGTATTATACCAAAACATTCAGCTTTTTTGTTGAGTTTTTAAAATTTTTTTTTTATAAAAGTTTATTCTATGGCAATCTGTAAAAAAAGAAAGACCTGATGAGTAAATATTTGCTTAAGGCAGATAGCAGAGCAGCTCACTAACGTCCTACCGAGTCTAACATGGATGTTTGTCCATTTCCAAGAACAGGTTACCCAACACCCCCACGGTATTTACACCCCCCAACTACCACAGACAGTACAGGACAGCAAAACAAAATGGGAACAGTTCAGTATTCCAAGCCTTATCCACACCTCAGGGGCCTGGGGAGCAGTCACTTTGTGTCCTGGGACAGGGGAAGAGCTGGACCTGGAACAGAGGGAAGGAACAGGTGGAAAGGGGGATGCTCAGAGCTTGCCTATGACCTGCAGGAACTCTCTCTTGGTAGAATCATTTGCAATTGAATTAATCTGGAATCAAAGGAAGGAGGCTTTGTTTTCCTGCCATACCAAAAACTTAAAATATTCTCTCTTGGGAACATGTGCAGAGGGGGGGGGTTTGGTTTGTGTCTTTCCAAAGGTGCCCCTGCTGCCCCCAGGCCAGGGGAGGTGTGGATAGGGCTGACTAAACTCTGGAATGTCTGTACTACACTCACTCAGCTGAAAGGAACATGCTACCACCGGGCACACGGGATCCCACGGGAAGTCATGCCAAGGATTAGGCGAGTACATATTATCTGATAAACACCCAACAGGCCATCGCTGAACGAGGAGACTTTCAGCAACACCCTCTGAACCACAGCCACTAAGGATCAGGTCATGCAAATATCATTTGGGCACATCAGGAAGCAGAAATATAAGTTCTTTCACCTTTCAAGCACGTGGTGTTTCATCGGGACACCGGAGACTTCACATGCAGTTTAATACAAAGGGGTACAAATGGTGCCTCAGGGCAGGACCTGCCCGTGCTGGAGAGAACAGTGGGGACAAAGCAATCACATAATGTATCTTAAATACACAGATGAGCCATTATATATTACCATTTTTCTATACTCATTTTTCCTGTTTCCAATAATATAACTAAATATTGACTGATTACAACATTCCTCCTTTCAAGTACTGGTCTGACCAACAGTCTCACAGGTAAAAGGATTGATTCCCAGTACTACCTGAGGATTTATTATTGTACTCTTGAGAAGCCCTTGATGCAAGCTTAACAAAACACAAAATAGAAATAACTCCAACCCCCCCCGACCCCCTTCACCTACTCACCCACTGAAGGAAGAGCTACACCTACAGCCAGCTTGGCAAAAATAAATACTGAGTGGAGAGAGCTCCCCTGGGCTCCTCCACAGCAAGGCCTGCACTGAGGGGGTGCTTAAGTGCTCTAAATCTACAGAGACTTGAGAAATGAAACGAGCAGATCAGTAACAGTGCTGCAGACCAGCTGTCCTGGGTCAGCTCAGTCTCGACAGCTCTCAGCAGTGAGTTTGCTCCTGGCCTCTGCTCCACGACACAAGCAAAGAAATCTTTGCTATTATTGTTTAAACTATTAATCATTTGGTAGTACCGAGAGGAACAGCATTGGCTGCCTAGTGCAATGCTGCCTTCCAGTCCCAGTCCTACCCACACCCCCAAATCCTTATTTACAAGCACTTTACACCCTGGAGCCCTGGGCCAGGCCCACAGCAGGGCCAGTGCTGGGCCCAGCCTGGCTGCAGGACCCCCACCTAGAGCCAGGACTTTAATCTTGGCTTTACACAAAGCAGAACACACAAACACTTGCATCATAAACCGACATGTTCACAGACCAACCCGGCTCCTGGTGAACTGTCTGTGTCTCAAGGAAGCTGCCACAGCCTGGATTGCTCTGGATTTACCAAATGCTCTCCTGCCCCGTGCCTGCAGCACCCCCGGGGCCTCTCCCCTGGCTGGAAGCAACGGCTGGTCCTGACGGAGCACACGGAGAGTGAAACTGCATTTTACATTCCAAATGATGAGGTTTAAGAACTGGTCCTTCCATGGCAGAGTGCTGGTGGACGTGGTTTGGTTGAATTTCCCTTCCTGTTTCTCTCTCTCCCCCCTCAATCTCTCCTAACCCAGAATATAAAACTAAAAACAGCTTTAGAAAGGATGGTGCAATGTAAAGAGCCGTATGTGCAAGTAGAGTGCAACAAAAGTCAATGAGGAGATACACTTAGTAAAGGAAAAAAAAAAAAAGGAAAAAATCCAAGAGCTGGACGTGTTGGGATACCCTGAGCAAATGCAGAAGCCTGGTTCTATCAACACAAGTAAAACAATCAGCTCTTTAAGAACAGTTATGCCAAGATTAAATATATCAATACCACAGGCACTGCCCACAACTCAGTCTTTAATGATGAAGCAAGTTTTAAAAAAAAAAAAAAAAAAAAAGAAACAAAAAACCAACCACAAACACCCCTCCCCTTCCAAAGGTTTACATTCTTCAGGTATGTGGGTTTCTTTTTCTTTTTTGGGAACTCGTCAATGTAAGTCATGTATTTGGTTACAACACTTGGAGAGTACAAGCAAGTTTCACTTGTGCCTACTTTTTCTGAAACAAAAGAAAATGAACTGGCTTTTTAAAAAAGGCTAAAAACAACAATGTGTTGTAATTCTATTATTTAGTTAAAAAAAAATCAAAACAAACAAAAAAAAAAACCAAAAAAGGAAACCAACTATTTGGCATTTTCTCTGCTTACTCCTGAATATTTTAAGGCCCTGAGATTAGAATATTATGTTCTTGGGACCACAGGGCTGGATAAAACCCTAGTGCATCAATTCTCTCTTTAAGCCCTACCCAAAGTTCTGGCCTTTCACACTAAATCTACCTGCTCTGAGACAAGGCTCCCCTGCCTGGACTGCTCCCTCTCACAGGAGCTCCCACAAACCCCGACCGGGCGTGTTCCCCGCGGGTCCATCCTGCTGGAACAGCCATCAGTGGAAACACACCCTGTAGCAGAGATAAGCTCCTGCTGTGAGGAAAGTGAACATGCAGATGTTCACTAGAAATGGCTTCCACGTTGTCACCATGTTCTCATCCTCCTCGTCCGAGTTCTCCGACTTGGACTCCTCTTTGTGGGGCGAGAGACGCGGATTTTCACCAACAGTTCTCCTCCGAATTTCAGTGTCTTGACTAGTGCTTAAGGACAAAGAAATCAATATTCAGTACTGGGTGGACACAAATATTCCTCACTGGATTCGCCATGGAGCCCTCCTGAACCCTGGCACAGTGTAGGACTGGACTCCAGCAAGGGGAAAGTCAGATGTCCAGTCCAAGCGCCTCCAACCAATGAAGACAGGCAGTTCCAGGGAGGATTCAGCTCCATCCTCAGACAAGGGACTACACTAAATAAAATCAATCTGACCTCTGAGCTCTCTGGAGCTGGACATGTCTGATGTTCATTTACACTAAACTGCCTAAATGATAATTTCTAAGAAATTATTTATTCACTGGGAAATTCAGATTTATCCCACTAGTGAGAAGACACGAGACACCAGTTTTAAATCCATACCTTCAGTGGGTGTGGAAATCATCACCAGGCATCTCACACTGCAGGCAAATGTTCTGCTAACAGAACTATACTGTCACCAAAGAAAGAAAGAGGGAGATGCTACCAGTGCAACACTTCCTTCTTTCACTGCTAAGCCTCCACTTGTGTGTGTTCCTGTTTCCAAGACTTCCTTTCTTTTTAGCAAATATTGTTTGGAATTTGAGTATTTTTCCTTTCAGAATCTCCCCAGTGAATTAAGAAAAATCCAGATCAAAACATTGTTTCTTTTGGGCAGGGAAACACTTCCATTTTATCTCCCTGCCTGCAGCAGAACTTGGAGGGAGACACCATGTTCAGCTCCTGGTTGCAGCCTCCCAGCTCTGTGAATTTAAGACTATGGGAACCTCTCACTGATCTCCAGCTCCCAGAGCCACACACCCATCACCTGTCACTTCTTAACAGGGTGCCAGAAGAGGCCCCAGCCCACGGGGAAGTTAAACGAACATGAGTGTGAGACCTCGACTGAGAGAATTTTGGCTTGGAACTACTATTCCTACTCTTACACTGCCTCGATCTGCTCAGGCCCTTCTGTGTGAAATGCTGTTGATGTGCCAATGTCCTCCACACAAACAGAGATCCCGGGACACTTCACGGCAGGAAAAGCCCTGAATTACCTGTCTGTGCTCAGCGGTGCAGGTGAACGAGCTCTGCCGTCTGGGACCGTCTCCTCCACGGTGCTCACTGAGCGTGTGATCTCCTCCTCTGCTCCCGGGTGTTTGGGAAAGAATTCCGTGTGTTCGTGCATCCTCCCGTTGTGCATTTCCGAGGTTCGCTTCGGTGGCCGGGGAGGTGGGGGGGTGTGCTCAGGTGGGGGGTCCAGGTCCTCGTTGGAGAGCTCTTTCCACTGCTCCTTCAGGGAAGGACAAGCCCTGGTAAGCTCTTCTCTTCTCTCTGTAAGCTACTCTAAACTTTACCATGGCAGAATCTTTATACTCTCCCTTTTAATTAATTCTTAAAGTGGCTCTTCATTTGCATCGAGGGGAAAAAAAAGAGAAACCAGACACAAGAACTCCAAACCCAAGCTACATCCACTACACACAGAACACATCAGATACAAATGCAAGAGATTCCAGTCTACTTCTGGAAAACTTAAATTGCACAAAATAGGATCTGTTTTGCTGGAGTTTTGCTTATCACAAAAAACCTGATGAATTTAATCATAATACTTAGACTTCTGCTATATTAGAAAACTCTTATTATCTAAAATGCCAGCAGCTACACCCTGGTCACTGTGCTGGAAAGCACACGAGGCACCTGTTAACTCACAGGTACTCTCTGGAAGGTTCTTAAATACAACACTTCAGGTTGTGAAAGACTGTAAAGCACTGTGTTGAAGAACCCCATAACATAAAAATGTATTGGAGCTGAAACAAGCACCAAGCTTGAAGCTTCTTTTTCTCCTCCTCATCCCACACACTTGCTGCAGTTCCCATGGAGCTGCAGCTCCTCCTTTGGCTGAGCTGCCCACAGCACTCACTTGCACTGAAGCATCTCCCATGATGAATTTTGCCCCTTCAATAACAGCCAAGTAGGAGAAGCGGAGCTGGTCTGCGGTCTGGATGAGTCCCATCCTGTACTTCCTCATTTCCAGGAGAACCTGCTTGACATCCACAGAGGAAGGATCTTTCCGTTTGTCCATCTGAAAAATATGACACGTGCTTTATGTTCTGGTGACGTTCACTACAAGGACTCATCTTGTGGCAGGGCCTTCACACTGCCCTTCCCATTACACAGTTAATGAACTCACATCAAACTGGTATGAGCAGCTTTTTACTGGGCTTCCAAAAAGACTGAGGGGAAACCAACGGGACTCCAAAATGTTGTCCCTTTCCCCCTTTTTTCTTTTTAGTGACATTTTAGCCTAGGCCTGACTTGGCTTTCTGTAGGTCTCACGCAGTGAGAGAATAAAGCCAAGAGAATTCCAGCCTTATGTTGAAGTCAGGACAATTTCCTCCTGCCCACAAGTGCAGGTGACTCTGTAAAAGCAAACTCATCAGATGGGCTTTGCATTGTTTCAGGACAGTTCACGCTATGACTTAGCAGACATCTAAGTCTGGTTAGTGTGGTTGTCTCTTAACCATGAAGGCAAAGCCTGTCTTTGTGAATCACTCTGAAAACTAGAGAGTTCTCTTCCCCAGACCCCAAATGGCCACTCAGCAATCAGACCTGCCTTGGAAAACACTCCCAAAACAGTACGAGTGAAATAATGGAAATCACGGCAACGACACTTCCCAGGCCCTGCTGCCACAGCTCTTGTAAGGCTCAAACCACTCCCCAAAATACCTCTGCAGAACCAGCCCACGAGAAGGAAGCCTCACCAGGAGCAGACACGTGTCCACCAGGCAGAAGGTGCCGGACCTGCCGATGCCGGCGCTGCAGTGAACCACGACGGGGCCGTGCTCGGGGCTCAGCGAGCCCGACTCCCGCACCTTGAACAGGAAATTGAGGAACGAGGCCGGGGACTCGGGGACACCAAAGTCAGGCCACGTGGTATAGTGAAAGTGCAGAATCTCCCGAGTTTCCTGGGTCTGGAAAAACAGCATTTGGGAAGCTTTTTAGAGCAGATACACGAGTCAGGAGTGTTGGGAACTGCTGACTGGAAGTCCCACCAGTCTGAGGGAGCTTTTGAAGCTGCACAGCCAAGAAACTACAAATAATTAGCTCTTGTTGTGAAGGTCTCTATTTGGGCATAGGAAATTGGACAAGTAAATGCACTTCTTTACAGGATGGTTTAGTTTTTTCAATATAGCTCAAAAGCTTCTATCGCTCAGTGTACAGCTGAGACACGGAAAGGCCTCGAGTTTCCCAGGTATGTTAAATAAATATCTGAGAGTTTCCTGTCCACAGCACACAAACTGAGACTGAGGAATAATCTCATGCAGAATCACCAAATTCAGTGCAATTCCTGACCATCTCTTCCAAGCCCCTGCTGCTCTCAGGAGGTGAATCTCCCCCTGGGAGAGGGCCAGGGATGGGACTGGATGAGATCCTGTACTTACGGTCGGGTTTTCCAACTCCAGCTGTCGTACTGTGTAATAGGATTTTATATCTTCAGATATCAAGGTGAGTTTCAAGTTTGTGTCTTCAAAAAACATTTCTTTCTCCTCCTTCCGTGGCCAGTACTGTGCACACTTTATCTAAAAACAAACAGGAGCCATACAAATGTCATTTATGTCTGTGTAAAAGGTAAGGAAGAAACATCCTTAAATACAACCTTTTCTTATGAGACAATTTCTTCATCTGCTTCTATTATAAGAAATTACAGTGTGAAGAATGTCAGTCTTCCTTTATGTTGCAGAACCACATCTCCACTTTTGCACAAGTCAAATTATTTTGACCTTGACTAAACTCATAAAAACACCTAAGGACTGAGGGCAGCTACCTGAAAGCTGAAAGAGTGTGAAGCTGTGAAATCTAATCAAAATCTCCAAAGTCGTTATTTATTTTATATTGTGTCAAACAAACAAACAAAAATCTAATAACTAAGTACAAAAGCTCTCATAACAGCCTGCCAAAATCTGAATTTTAAGCCTACTCTGCATTTTATTACTGTCACATCAAAGACTTAAGCTTCAAAAGAAGAGACAGATATTAACAAGAGCAGAATACACTGTGAAAAGTATTATGAATTCTATGAATAAGCTACATATAGGAAATGATCACATTGCTACTTTCAAGGGTAACATCAGATGAAATTTTGGGTTACTCCATCTACTCACCACAAAAAATAAAAATAGCAGTGAGATCATTTTGATTTTACATGGCACAGTTTAAAGGTGAAGTGCCAAACAAAAAACCCCTGTGTTCAGCAAACGCTCCCATTACCTACTTCTGACTGAATTTCAATTTTCTTATCAAAAGTCTTCCAGAGAGATTAGTTTTGCAAAGACTGCTGCATGCCAGGGCCTTAAGTGAGCCAACCAAAGAGAAGGGCAGCACTGTGTTTATTGGGGTGTAGAATGCACTTATAATTCTCTGCACTTTTGTTTGGTTTTGTAATAAAGACACAGCAATTGGCTTTGGGTCTGATTTCTCCACAAATGTGTCTGCAAACAGTATTTTGTTGTCCACTGTGAGGCTCCCAGTGCTGTTTGCTGAGCAGTGCAAGCAGCCTAAGGGATCACAGGCACTCGTTTTGTTCAAAACTGAGAATGTGCTGAGAAAGAACAGGAATGCTTGGAAAGGAAGAAAATATTGAAAAATACGGTTACTGCATCTCTTCTGAAGATTAAATGTCACTTGCACTACAAAAAACAGCAAAACACTCAAAAATTAAGACAGCAGTTTATCGAAACACAACTCATTGCCCAAGAATTTTCCTGATTATTGGGAATTTTTTCCCGATGATGCAAAAGCATGGACCACCCAGTTATCACCGGTGGATACCCAACATCCTCACTACCCCTTCTCCAAAGGTCTTTATACAGACTACACTGCAGCATTCAACTTTTAACTGGGCATTTCTATCACTCTTTAAAGCTGCTTTTGTCCCAGATCTGCAGAGCTGACAGGCCTCTTTAGGGATGACAGCTGTGGAACCAGCGCTGAGGCAGAGCTCTGAGCCAGGGAGGAAATCCAAGCCCGATGGTTCCATCTTCTCCACCATCACAAAGGCCAAGGCATTTCCTCTCAAGGCAGCAGCTTCTCCACGTGCCAGAGGAACACAAACTTTCTACTTATCTGATGGTAAATTACTTAAAATAACCCCAATTCGCCCAAGTATTCAATTCTAGGCATAATTTCTCAGATAAAATTACTGAACAGTCACCTGGCCCTGTTCTCTGGGTTGGTTTTAGTTGGGCTTTTCATTAAACAAAAACCTTAAAGATGAGATGAGCACAGAGCTAGACCTGGGTAAGTACTTACGGATCCCTTTTCCATCACTCTGTTCAACATGACAACACCGCGGCTTTTCTGTTCCCAAACCATCTCCCAAAAGTGACCACAAGTATTTGGCAAAGGTCCCTGCAGAGACAGAATCCCCAGAAATAAGCATTATTTTCTGTGACTGTCAGTGCACTGTTCCCCAGTAACAGCTACTGTGCTGGGCAATAGATTTAGTCAAGTTACAAGCAACTTCTCATTTAAAACTGTAAAAAAATGCAGTGAGACAGCTCTAAGTTCCATGTTATGAATTTTCCCATGAAAGCATGGTTCATCTTTTCCCCCCACACACATAAGAGGAAGAGAGATTGAGTCTCATTTGTGAGAACAGAACTGGGAGTGAAAAATACCGCATTTTCTTAGGAAAGGTATACAGAGGTCATGGGGAAATAAAACCCCACTGCCTAACTAAGAGCAGAATTAACTACTCTGCAATACATCAACCTGATTCAGGATACTTGAAAATTACCTGACTAAATGGATAAACACTCAAAACACTGAAATGATGCCAGATCAGCAACAAATTACACGTTTTTCCAGAATCTTCATGGATCTGCTCTGGGACTGAATGAAGTGATAACTCCTTTTAAGGACTACTATCTATTTCACGAAGCAGATTTCCCTCTAACTTCCTGTTTGTCTTGTGTTTCTTCGCTATTTCCCACTCCAAAGCTACTGTTCTGAATTTTGGGCAACACAAACCAGCATTATTGTGCCCCATATTTGCTGTCCATCCCTTTGCTCAAACAGAACAGCAAGGCAGGGTCCTCAGAAGGAATGACTAGATTTAAATAAAGCCATTCAAAATCAAATAAATTCTGGATCAGAACAGAGAACTTGTACCAGTCAGCTGCCCATTCAACTATCCCACATCCCAGTTCAACCCTGTGATCAACCTCCCCTGTCCTGAATCAGGGCAACAAGAGCTGTGTGCAAAGAACCATCTCCACACTGAATCTGTACTGTCCATTTCTTCTTTAGGAGATTTATCTTTACTCCCTACAAACAGGAAGGAAGAGCTGTCACTTGAAAATATTAATCCCAGTGTACCTTAATCTAAAGTGTGGGAGGAAGGGATAAAAAAAAAAAGTCAAGATCAGAGATCAGAACAGTCTCCATGGAATATTTAGGACAAACAAGAATCCTGGCACAGTTGCTGGCTCTCAGAATAAAACAACTGGGTATCCGGGTATTTTTAATTTTTTTGTATAGACAGGGGTGGAATTCACAGATTCAGGGAAAAGCAGCCACTGCCCTCCTGCCCCCCACACCCCCATCACTAAAGTCTGTATTTCGTGGCTTTACTCTCTCACATTCTCTGCATATGTTTATGCACACATGGATGTGTATATGCACTTAACTGGCTTTACAATAAAGAAAATAAACAAAACCCATGAAAAAACTCCAACCACCACATGATTTTTATTAACCACTGCCAGCAATTACCTGGGTGAGAATGTAGCTCCTTTGGGCCTCTTCCATTTTTATCAAACTAGCATTGATATAGTCATTGTCACCTTGGTTTAGCTTAATTCGACTGTGATCAACTGCAGAATAATTAGAAAACACTGGTTAAATATGTATATGCAACACAGCAGAATCCATGCACAACCCCATAAGGTGTTAGGGTCAAAAAAGCTGAGTTGTCCTGAAGAATGAAAAGGGCTTAATAACCCCAGGTAGTTCAGGTGTTGCCTGGGCTTGTAACTCTGGAAATACAATGTAGGTACTGCAAGAACAGCACCACAGCAGAGGAGTGAACACAGGCTGCTCTTCACCTTCCAAGAACACACTGCAAGAATGAAGCATTTGCATCTGAAATAATCCCCACAGTAATCTGCAAACCAGACCACACTGACCTATTTGTACAGTTACCGAGTTACTGGTTTTAAATAAATAGAATTACACAACTGCTTATCTCTTGCAGCTTAAACATTCAAACCCAGCTTGCTCAAGGATTCCCACATTTTGGAAAGCCAGACTGGAAGCAGTTTTATCTAAAGGCAAAAAGGGAACCATTTCTTACTCACAACCCCAGATATTAGAATTGCTTAGTAAAACAAACAATGTGAACATTACTGTTCTGTGAACATTACTGTTCTGGTCGACTGCCCCAAAGGCTTCAGGAACTTTTAAGCACCAAGTACAGAAGTTCTCTGCCACACAGGAATACTGTGGCCAAGGACAGAGGATGGAGATTTGCCCCACACAGGGCCAGTCTAACACTGCTGCTGTAGCAGCCCAAGCTCCCAGGATGCCAGGCCTGGGCAAGGCTGGGTGGTACTGTCTCTGTTCCTGGGGCCATGGAAGGAAAAACAGGCTGCAACCCCCAACTGAGCCGTGCCTTGTCCAGCCACACTTGCTCAAAGATGCACTTCCCACCGGAATATGAGACCATAATCATTTCAAAAATACAGGTCTCATTCTCGGAGCATCTCCTTTGCCAATGCCCCCTCCTCTGTTCCAATTAGCTCAGATTTCTCTCTAGCAGTCATGTTTTATGCCAGGCTGCTGCCCACCTCCCACAAGGGGCAGTGCTGCCACCTGTGCTGAGCAGCAGGATGCCCTGGGGAGTGAACACACTGCAGCACAAACCACCCCTGCAACTGCAGCAGTGCTGCTTCAGCCACCCTTCCTCTCTAGCAGAATTCAAAAGCAAGTTTCTTTTGTCAGCTTTCTGCCCACAAATACAGACTCTACTGTATGTTGCTCTAGTATAATCCTATGGATATAATGGCATCCTGTGACATCTATCTCACAAATAAACACATAAACACAGAGAATTGTCTTGGATGCTTATCCACCTAACAGAATCTTGTCCTTAAAAAGAACATTTAAGTGTTAGAAGTCATTAGAGGTCAACAGTCTGTTACAAACAATGGAAATGAAAGTGTACTTACAGGGGCTGACATCTCTGTACCTATTTCTATTTTTGTTTCTGGGATGTTTGGCCACTTTACATGGAAAATCACTGGCTTCATGCCTGATGTCCTGAAACAAAAAAATAAAGTGTTAGATCTGAATCCATCAAATTTCATACCACCAGCTATTTTAAGACAAATACCCGTGTGACTTCACATCTTCATGTGCAGGAGTTCTGGTCAGAAAACACTTTGGCCTTCAAATTAAGAATCGAGTTTAAATGTATCAGAATACAACAGTAACATTATTTCTGTATTAAAATACTATTAGTTTGCACAATAACGAAGCAGAACATTTAACAGACATTATGCCTTTACACTCCTGATGGAGCAGGGTCTGTGTCCCAAAGCACTTTCACATAAACTGCTTTAAGCACTTGTTTGCAGCCTCAGTCAAAATATCAACTGTGCTTCTGACTCAGCAGCAACGAAAACATTCACTGTGATTAAAAAAAAAAATCTTGTCTGCCCCCATTGGCATCAAACACAGGGTGGTGATTTGTCTAAGATCACTTGCATCTTTACCTGGGGTTTTTAGTAAGATGTCACAAAGCTGCAAATGGCCAAAGTTATTTGTATCCAACTCACATGCTCAGCTAAAACACACGTATCATCTCAACCACAGAACTGGGATTCTTTCAGTTGGGCTTTTTCAGATGCATATGATAGCTCAGCTATCTGAGACAATTTCAGAAGTTAAAAAGAATTCTGCCATCCTTGGACGTTAATCCCAATTTGTTGAAACAGAACTTCACATTGTAAATAAATACTGTGTACATGCAGTTCTGCATAAAGAATCATGTACAATGCCAAAGATTTATTTTAAAATGGGTTATCTGCTGGAGCACATTACCTGCTTATCTATTCTGCTGCATTATTCAGGTTATGTATCAATTTACACTGAATGCTCCATGTTGAGAGGAGTTCTAATTTACATAAACCTACCCAAAATTAGTACAGTATTCCAAAACAGCTCCTCACTGAAATAAGCCCTGACATCAGCTGCCAGCTTTTTATAACTTAACACATGGCTGCCAGTATTTCTGCTTGTGAGGAATGCAGTCTGGAGAATATGATCTGCACTGCCACAGTCTAATATCTCAAACATGAGGCAGCTAAAATAGGTGTTTTCATAAATGTGTCTCTGACACCAGGTTGGTGACTTTGTATTTTACAGGGGTTTATTCTTCTGTATTGACCGTACAGGATTAACAAGAGACAAGACCAGGGAAATAGGAAAAATGGTTTTCTAGATCTCTGACCACATTTCCCACAGAGCCTACATGCGTTATTTTTTTAAGTGTTAAAAAAAAACAACCCAACACCAAACCAACACAACTACCCCACCACTTAGGATTCGTATTATAAAATCAGCAAAATGCAAACCAAACCAAAATCCCTTAGGCATTTTTCTGTAAATACTGGGCTAAATGAGCAGCAGCCCTAATGTACACTGTTTCCTTTCACAGCATTAACAAATTTAAAGAGAACTGTCCCCTCTTTTAAAAAACAGAAAAGGAACAAATGTTTCCTTACCGAAATGGAATTATAAAAAGACATTCTAATATAAAAACATTTTATTTAGGCATACACATGTATGTGCACATTGAATCTCCTGTCAGTCTCTGAGAGTTCCACAGATTCAAACATCTACATCAAAGTATTGAAGGAATTGATGCTGTAATTTATTGCCCAGGGAATAGAGAGCTGGCTGTTACCTCACCAGTAAATATTAGATCTTTTTCAAGATGCAACAATGCCTAAAGGTCTTGAAAGAATAAGGGAGTTCTAGGAGATGCATAACTTCCACAGGCACGGAGCAAATGAAAAGAAAGAAGTTACTCATGTGCTTTCAAGAGACAATTTAAAAAGGGCAATATATTTCTGGAGCATGCTTCAACAAACAGGAAAAAACACGAGGTGGGGGTGGGATGGGAATAAAATGAAAGACCCAGATATGGCAACAGGCAAGCTGCTGCCTTCTGTGAAAATCCAACCAGCACAGAGCACTTCATTTCTGAGTGTAATGAACACGATAAAACAGAATATCCTGGAGGGCATGTATTCCTGGAGCTCAGTGCTCAAATCCATGCTGAAAGCATGGGGCATACTCTGCTCAGCAACATGGGATAAAAGTGGTTGGGGGTTTTGGTGGTTGTTTTTTTTTCCTTTTTTTTTTTAGGCTACAGCAGTTGCTAGAACATCTGAAGCAATCAAAAGAATTTATCATCCCAGATCACTTCCAGGATACGGAGCTGACTTTAGTGAAAATCAGATGGCCTTCAACAGAGAAAATTACTGGGGAGAAACAACCTCGTGCCAAGTTACTACAATGTCCTGTGGCCATGTTAAAGGCTTTCTTGCCAAAAACTTCTGGTCCTGGGTACTGCTGGAGTCACATAACTACTGCTACTCACTGGGGTTTAGGCAGGCTCAGAATATGTCCCTAACAGTACCCCAGGATTTCTGTGCTGGAGGAAGCAGAGTCATACACAGCATGGAATTATTATGGTATGAGGAATTACTATGCTATGAGGAACTATTATGCTATGAGAAATTATTATACTCTGAGGAATTATTATACTCTGAGGAACTTGGAGCCAGCGATGCCATAAGAACTGAAGGCGGTGGATGAAGGCAGGAATTGATAAAGTTACGAATCCTGAATCACACCAAGTCACACTGCAGAGATCCTGTCTGTTAAAAAGGAAGCTCGACATTTCATTTAAAAGGTCATGAAACATAAAACTTTAAAGAGGAAGGGCTAGAACTGAAGTCAGTTTTCCCAAGTCAAATGCTTCGGGTTTGGAGCGTGAGTCACTCCACACCACTCATCTCCTGGCTTTAGGTCCTGTACCCCGTGCAAGTGCCCCAAACACTTCAGGGGTGAAAGAGGAAGTCTGCTGCAGCCTGGCTCTTCAAATGGGAAGTTCCTGTAGCTGTTAATTTGCAACAGTGACTGGAATAAGAAGTCCTTCAGCGATATCCAGAAGGTTGCTCTCAGTTGCACCAATGGGTTCCACTTGGCCCATCACATCACAAGTCCTGCAGCACAGAAAGGACCCGGAATGCAAGGGCAGTCATTCACACACTGCAAGGCTGTGTGGATTTGCATATCAGTATTTCCAGAAGAGGAACTAAAGGTGCAGTCTCAAGGCCTTCAGCTTCATCAGTCAGACTCCCTGGGAGCCTTGCAGCAGGGCTCAATTTGATCACACTATTTAATTGCACCATAAACTCTGGAGCAGCTCAGACTAAGAGATAACAATATATTGTCATTTTAACAGTTCTGTTCCTTCGGGAAGCAGCAATTGCCAAGATCTTATCAGAGGCCACAGAAGTGCACCCAATCCATCTACTTGAGGCAGTCACACTAAGGAAAGCAATTCACAAGTATAAAAAGACTTAAATAAAAAAGTAATTTTAGCTTTAAAGCTTAAAAAAAAAAAGGTTTCCTCTTAAAGCTGGCACTGAAAAAAATGATGAGGCTTCTGTAAAAGGTGGAGGAGTAAAAACAAGTTACAATAAGATCAAGTGAAAGGTGCTCTTTGCTGAAGTGTCACTACTGACTGATTTCAGAATGGAAATACCTCAACGATTCAATGAGGTGGCAAAGACCTGCCGAGAAGACCACAAGAAAAACAAGTAGTACCAAGGGATCCACCATAAACACCTGCAGATGGGAACAGGTCTTCAGATTCAGCATGTAAGGGAGCAAACTGAGTCCCTGAAAAGCAGCAAACTGAGTCCCCAACAAGGGAGCCTTGCTAAGATATAAAGCACACAAAGATCAACTGCTCACATAACCTGCTTTGACAAGGAAGATTTGATTTCTTATCCTACATTAAGCTTTACATCAGGATATTTGGGCAAGAACAAGAAATGAGGATGTAACTTGTAGGTAAGAAGAAGATAATCTGAAGATCAGATAAATGAACAGACAGCTGCATCACCCAACATTAATCTTAAGCAGCTGCAGAATTTTAGCCACGTAAGTGAAATAAATGTGGATTTTAATACTCCTTAAAAGCATTTTATTTAGTCTCCTAGTTTTGCTCTCAAGTAAAATACATTTTTTTGTTTATTAATCTCTCTGAAAAATAAGAAACCAGTTGCCTGGTATGCCAAGCTTCTTCCTGAAGTCAAACAGCACAGAGAGAGGAAGGGACAGGCTTGTTTAAAGTTCAACAGCACTATTACACCAGGTTCGAGTAAATAATTAAATAAATAAACAAGCCACACTTGCACCATCGTTTTCCTAGAAAGCCCCTTGCTAATTCAGCACTCCAGGGGCAACCTGAACAGGCTGTAGCAATGTGGCTATGCAGTTTGTGACACCAGTCAGCTGGTTGGAAGCACGGAAATAACCCCCCAGGAGAATGTAAACTGGGCATGACTGCGATATTAAATCATATCCACACGTGGCAAAGTGGATTCATTCCTCCTAGGCCCACATCTATCCCAGCTAGCAGACTGTCTCTCACCACTGACTAGTTTCAACATGCCCAACTGGAGAGACTTATGAAAGTAAACCCTGCAGTACTTTATTGTACCCACTTTATCGTGGGAGATAACTGAACGCTGCAAATGCTCAATTAAACACCTGCACCTGAACACTACTTACACCCTGGGCATGTACTTCCAGAAGGGGGAGAGACACAGACTTGTGTCATTTCCAAATGTTAACAGTACATTTATTTTGCATGTTACCAGAAGGAAGACACTGCTCAGTAAAGCCCTGCAATCCTGCACAGCTCAGCTGCTCAGATTCTTGTACTGCTCCAATGTCACCTGCAACAAGTGAAAACTGATTTCTCAATTCTGATTTTTCTGCGGGGTGCAGCAGAGCCAGGGAAACTCTAGTATCAGGTTAAAGAATTACATGAGACTTCTCAAATATCAGTAAGTTCAAAATACAGTTTGTCCTTGAAATTTATGACCCATAACAGAAGAAGTTCAGAGCTGCTGGCAGGAACACTCAACTTCTGCTGTTTTGTAGCCATGTACTTTCTGCCAAAACAGGAAACAACTCAATGGAGCATCAGCATAAGAAAACAACCCAAGTTCCCTTCTTCTTCACATCCATCCCTATTCTTCCTCCCAGATACTCAGTCTGCTCCAGGAGTGCATCTTGGACTTTACTGGAAGGATAGACTTTTGAAAGACAAAATGGCTTTTTTCTTGACAGCTGTTGTGCAAAAGAAAAGCTTTGCTATCTGTATCATCAAACAAAGTCAGTGCCAGGAAATAAACCACACTCTCATTAAAGTGTCAAGAGGTTCTAACTCAGTTACTCTTCTTCTCTAAGAAGAAAAATAACCACGGAGATGAGATCCAGATCTTGATTTGCCCAAACATTACAGGTTTCTACATAAAGAGTTTTGGTTTAACCTCATCTCAAACAGACTGGTGCATCTGACAGCCCAGATATCCACATAACTCCTAAAGGAATTCAGTCTGCTTAGCAAATTCAGACCTTAATTTGTTTGCAGCATAGGTTTTGTGTGAGTTTAAAAATGTGTCATTCTTGGCCTGTAGGGTATTCCAGGCTTCACAGACTGACAACTGTGGTTATAAACAGAGTCCTGCTTTCCTAGCTACCTAATATTTTCATTCTGACATCTCACAAGCCATCTAAAAGGATTATAGCTTTTACAGAGCTACCACCACCAAAAAAACCCCAACAAACCACAAGGCTTTGCAGGCTTCAGGGAGGACAAAAAGACACAAAAACTGTAAATACCAGAAGGTAAGGGAGGAATGAGAAAAGCTTCTTCTCACACCTTTCCATAGCAAAATCAGATCACTGTGCTGCATAACCAAGGTATTTTCTAGAGTTTAGACAAGCTGCAAATGACATGTTTCAAACTGGAAAGGACAAGGGATGCACTTGAAAACACTGCAGATGAAATGGAACCATGGAATAACTTTATTTATACTCAAGAGTCCTCTACTCTCTTTCAGAGATACAGTGTTAATAACCTCAGTTAACGCTAAGAAAGCAAGACTCTACTAATGCCATAAATTCTTGCATAATCCATTACCACAGTTTAATCTTAAGATAAATGAAATATTTTGACTAATAAATAAGATAATCAAACGTAAGACTTGTTTCCTCACCAGGCAACAGACTCGAGGTCTTACCAGTTAAAAGCTGGATGGACCTTTACAGATTCTTTTTCCTTTTCTCCCAATTTTTACCCCAATGCATGTGTCTGCTCTATGGCTTTTGGTTCTGAACACATCCTGCTCTTCCACTTGCCTGGGCATGCAACTAAAAGAATACAAATTTTCAGAATAGCTGGTGTTATTATTCCTACGGTTAACAAGAAATCTGAAAAGCTACTAAAGAACTAGGTATTGTACTGACAGAGAAGGACATTATCATCTTCTGCCTACAGAGATTCCAGGCAGCTGTTTGGTGTTGGATCTACTGTCACAGTTTAAGGCCCTTTAAGTCAGTTGGGAAGACTATTAACAGGCTCATGTAATGAACTGTACAGAACTACTGCAATTGCCAAGAGCATTCAAGCACAGAGCAAGTTCTGTGGGTTTGAGGAATAACATCAGAAATGAATTTGAAAGCAACCAGCCCTGTGCATTTGAGGAGCTGAAGTTTGACTCTTCCTACTAAGCCTCCAGGAAGTTTTTTTTAAAAAGACACTTCACTTCAGATTAAGACACACACTTCACATGCACTGAGCTGCAACCGAAACTTGTCTGTGGTGTTTGTGTCCTTTCACCTTTTCCTGGAAAGTATGTTGACTAAAAACCAGACAAACAGCACAGCACTTTAGCAGCTTAGCAGACAAACACTGCAGTCATTTCGCTCAGGACAAACATTTTAGAGAAACAAAATAAAATTACAAATGTTAGATTTACTTTTTAAAAAAGAAAGGCCAACGTTTCAGCAGCCGTCTTAGCAGCAGTTTAAACTCAAACAATTGCAGAGCTACCACAACATTATTTTTAATCCTTTTGCAGATGACTTAAGTTAAACACATCTAGATTACTAACTGTATCTTAGCAATATTGGTCACATTAACAGATGACTAGACAAGTCCAGTATTCCCTATGTACAGTGACACCTGCTCATCAATAACAGGCAGGACTTGTTAAAACACCAGAATTGTCAAAGAGAGAAGGGCAGGCTGCAATTCCCCAGTGATCTTCATTTTGTCAAGGTCATTTTCAAATTAAGGTACCATATGTGAGATAGAGATCAAATTGCCTAGCACATACCAAAACCAGCAGGTACCAGAGGAAACCAAATTCAGCAGGAGAACACCATTCCAGCAAGGCCCTGCTCTAAGGGGACACATGCAGCTCCACCACGACACGGCCCATCCAAGCTCCCACAGCCACTTTCCCGTTGTGTTATGAAATGATCCATGAAAGTATATCACAAACCAGAGCTTCCAAACAAAGGGTGATTCCCCAGACACTCCAACTGGTATGATACACAGATCATGTTCCTTCCCCAGGGAAAGCCACAGTGCAGGGGTTGCCAGCACAGAGCACAAGCCCACTGCTAAACCAGAGGCTTGTCCTGGGAAAGGAGCTGAAGGTGGTTTAAAGTACTCCCAAAACACCAACCACAAATACACACACAACCTCACCAACTAATTAGCTTTCCCTTCTGTCCCTAATTGAAACTAATTAGGGAGCATCCATGGAGCATCAGGGATTTTAGTTAGGAGTAAGGCCAGGATGCAGCCCTGGGGACAGGTACAGTACCTACAAAATACACAAGACCTGAGCAATACCTGTGATGTGGGATAAACTGCCAGCTACTACAAAGTCATCATCTCTCCTAAATCCATCATTTTGCTTATCCAATAAGATAAAAAAAAAATTATTTGTCAAGCTCTGAGGCACTTTCTAGTTCTAATCCTCGAGGCAATCCTAACAGGTCAGAGAAAGAAAAGATTTCTTAAACAGTCTCCTAGTGGTGAGGTTGGATTTTTTTTTTTCAGTTTGATTTTACATCCATACATTTAGCAGCAGGACAATTCCCCGAGTAAGATCACAAGGATTTTTAACCCTGGCTTTAACAAACAGGACAATGCTTCTTACACTTTCCAGCCTGTTCTGCAGCACTACTTTCTGTCACAGAGAGATGAGGTTCCAACAGAAGAAAACAGACACCTCTCCTGAATGGTGCCATTGTGCACATTAAAGTGGTTACCAGTAATGAAGACCAAGGAAGTTTACATTCCTACTTGAAAACAGGAAATTGTACGACCTCAGAAATTTTGGTGGGTGCTGAAAATGAATGTTACAAAGTAGGTGGAATGATAGGTGGCTACATAGAGACAATCTGACCAAAGTAAAAACTTCACCCATGTCAAAGAGGCCTTACAGCACTAAATGTGCCTGAAAACACAAAATCTGTCGTGAGAGCTCCAGACTTCTTCTTGTATTTACTTATCAAGCTCTTTACAAATTCAATAACTTGACTTGGCACCTCTTAACACCTCCTAAAACCACAGTCAATGCAATGAGTAATAGGGAAAGCAGGAGACACTCTGAGATTTATCACCAATTCATTTTTGTTATGCTATTAACACATCAGCATTTGCATGCAAAGGGAAAAGATGGGCTCAGTGTGAGAATGTGCACACACATAACCCCTGGCTCATCAGAGACTCAGAGCTGCAAAAATATACTTCTAGGGCTTACAAAGGAAAATACCGCACATTTTTCACATCACTGTTATTGTCCTCTGAATACCCGAATGTCAAGTTGGTTGTTGTTGTTGGCATTATATTCCAAAATAAACATTCACGTCTACTTGAACTGCTAAAACATTGAAGGGTTTCAATGAGAAGGAGACAGACCAGTGACTTCCATCTGCTCTCTTTCTGAACAGCCACTCGCGTCCTCCCTCGGGAGTGGTGCAAACTGCCCCAGCTAAGGAAGTCCCCCCCTGAAGACAGGCAGAAGACACCTCTTGGTTGCTGTACTGATGCTACTTGTGCTCTCCAAGCAGATTAGTTTTCATCTGGGATGCTCGAACTCATTAGGTTTCTAACTTAGGAGCCAATGTTCCTCACTCCCATTTCAGGAATCCAACCCCCTCACTGCAACCCCGGCAGCTGTGCTGGAACAACTATGGATTTCTCCTTGTGGAAGGGAGGTCATTTCTCTGAGCCATTTTTTTTAGGCTCTTGTAGGAATGCTTTTGTCTCCCCTGGTCCCTCGAGGCAAGGGAAGAAAGCTTTAGACAGCTCCCCTACCCCATCATTAGCACTACAGAAAAAAGAACTGTCACTGGAAGGGGACAGGGAGCCAGGCCTGGGAATCCTGCATTCCCCTGGTGGTTTTGGTGAGAAACCTCCTAAATACAAAGGCACTTCTACATAATTGTCAATGGCCTATTTTCCATGATGACATAAAACCAGAAACAAAAGGATTCTTACTTAGGAATCAGAACTTCTGGAGTTTGCCTCATTTTTATTTTCTTGATTTGAGTTGGTCTGAAAGTCTCTCACCATTGTGAAAACAGGATTTTATGAATACAGAGCAAATCTGCAAGCCTCATTTTCTACCTCCACCACTGACTAAAACTAAACTCAAATCTTATCTAATGTTAGATGATAGAATAATCAGGTGTTCACAGAAGAAAATAGGAATTAAAATAGTTTCTCTAAGACTTAATTCTTATCTGGAGTTTAAGAAGTTATATATGCCTTTAGAAAGTAGTCAGTTCAAGCAGTTTTAGACACCAGCTTGCCATATGCTATGGTAAAATTAAACTGATTTTTTTTTAAAAGCAACAAATTTATGCATGAAGTAGGTCTATTCAGTACACACAGATTTTGAGGAATGGTTTTGTTCATCCAGTCATCTTTATTACTAATTTATTATTTAATCTCCAATAATCTAAAAGCTAAATCAAATTTGTCTCTGTATTTGACAAGGTCACCTCATGACTACAATGGGGCACATGTTCAGACCACATCAGTATTATTTTTGTATTTAGAATACTATGGGGGAGGCAACAGCCATATTTCTAACTTTTTACTAATACCACCAAAATTCTGCAAGTTATGAGCTTGTATGTAAAGGAAGTACTAAAACACACAAGAAAGGAAGTGGCAGGAATTGTTTAATAGGAAGTTGTGAACTCCACATTACCTATTAAAAAAAAAAAAGGTATCTACATCTTATTCAGTGGTGAACTTCATTTCCTTGAAGACATTTGTACTGTACTTTGCTTTATTGGCTTTCTTGAGATCCAGTTTTCAAGTCAGGAGTGTGAGGGGGAAAACTGTATTTATTTAGTATCAAGAACCCCTGTTCATTCAAAATGATGAACTGTATGTTACAACAGGTACCAGCTCCCTCCCAGGTAAATGAGGCTCCCTCCTGCATTCCGTTCCCTAAAAATTAGGGTATAATATGAAATTCCAGCAAGTTCTAATCTGTGGCAAAAGGATATTTCCCCATGTTGGCCACTAGTAAGTACACAAGCAAGTAAGTACTACAGCTTTACTCTGCCAAAGCATGCCCATTACACTGTTACCAAAAGCTTTTTATCATTTCTAACCTAACGAGATGCCAAGAGTTTGAAGAGAATGTACAATTAACAGGATTGCACAATCCTTGTTCATGCCTCTACATGCAGGGAAAGGTCAAACTCAAGCTCTGCTCCTACAGCAGAACCAGGGAACAGTCATGCTTTTAGCAGCTTTGCTTTTCAGCAGACTGCCCAAATCCCTATTTGGGAACTTTAAGTAGCTCTAACTGCTTAACTACCATTCCCAGAAAGAAGTTATAAGTATCTTTTCTTAAGAAAGACGTTTGAACTGAAATTTGAAGAAACTCTCTGGATTACAGATTTGCATAAGCAGCTTGTTTCAGTTGGGATCTGTTTAACATGGCAGTTGCTGTTATAATCACAGATGCCCAATTCCCTGTACTTAGAATATTCAAATTTGGAAAGGAAAATTGTAGTGATGATTAAAAGCACACTGAATTCATTGAATGGTGCAACCTACAGGTTGCCAAGCTACTGCAATGCACACAAAAACCTGCTTAGAACAAACAGTACTGCTGAAAACAGATGTTAGATAAAGCAGAATTGGGATACTCCTGGTTTTTCACATGACTGTCTAATACGTGTTTAGGAAAGCAAGCTAGGTTAATATTAAATCTTACAGTGTTCTGAACCTGAGATGTTCAGCTCACAATCTGTGGCCCAAATCCAGTTTTGGGGGAAAGTCAAACACTGATGCCATTTCCTCACCCACAAACACAAGCCTACACGTGTCACCTGACTTATGTGACTGTCATGTCATGTAAGGGCTGCAGAGGCCACGCTGGTTGATGAGAGGGGCAGAACCCCTCATGCTCCAGCCCCCACATGCTCCAGGACAGAATGGTTGGACACCTCTGCCCTACACCAACCTTTAAAAGAAGAAGTTGCTCTTAAGAGCAGAATGTTTACGCAACTACTTCCAGAGTAGTAAACTGTTCTAAGGATAAGAGAGAAAAGTCAATACTTTTTTGGAAAGAGAAACTTAACCCTTAAATATTTACAGCAGAGATGTACTGTTTACTGACATCCAGACAAATTAAGCTACTCAGTTCTGAGGTCAGTTCCTGAGCACTTCACTTTATTGACAGCCCTCCACACGGTAAAATAAAAATGCACATTAAGTCTTCAGTTGCAGTGCATACCGATACTGCATTTTACTTATCATAAGCACAGTTTCTCACACAGGAAAGGTGAATAGAAGTATTTCTTCAGAAAAGACAATGTGTGAGAAAATCTACCTCATGCCAACAAGCCTGAGAGCTTCCAGCAGACAGACACAATCCCTCCCTTAACCCAAACCAGCCAGACCTACTGTGCTAAAATGTATTCACTATTTTACTGGTTCTCCGAGTTGCAAAGTACTACTCTAAGACAGTGACAGAACCAATCCTGTGTTACTAGAGGTTGTTTAAACTGTCATTGCAGTGAGAGAGAGCTTTCACCTCCAGCTGTGCAGGACATCTTCTCATCTGAAAGCAACTGAGAGTTTAAAAAACAACTGTCAGTGTTAACAGGCACATCACATAATCAAGATAAGCGTTCACAGACATCCTGATGCAGGACAGATTAGTACTGTGCACCCCAGCACATGAAAAAGACTGCAAAACTCGACGAGCCAGGCCTTCAAAGGGCTGATTAATCCTCCCCATGCTAATGAACCAGACTGCTGAGTGAAAGTCAGTTCCATGGATCAGATGAGATAAACAGTTTTGCCACTTAATGCATCTACTCATCCTGCTAGTTTAAAATAATTAAATCTGGGAACACCAACTGATTTAGCAAAGCCAAGCAACCATAATAGCTTCTACCTCTGACAGTGACAGCAGCCTCTGTGGAAAGGCACAGCTCCCATTGCTTCCTCCATTCCCCCTTCCCAGCCCAGACAGAGCTGCACGAACCCACCACACCCCACGGCTCCACCAGGCTCTTGCTCATCATGTTCCACTTCCTGCCAGCCGGAGCCACTTATCAGTCTCGACTAAACATGCTTTGTAACTTGGTGTCTACCTCAAACCCTCATTTGCAGTCTTAGCACAGATCTGGAACATTTACAGAAAAAAACAAAAACCAGTATAAAATGCAATAAAATTCCAAACATCTTCCCGAAAAACCTTCATACTTACCACATCTCTTTCCATTCCCCACCCTTCAAAGACAGCTAACACTAAAGGCTTACGAGCTTTGGTCCACAAATAATGTTATCAACTATCAGAATCACACACAAGTGCTTCCTTTTACATCAACAGTGCTGAGGGCAAAGCATTTTTACCAGAAGATTGGATTATTTTTCTCTAAGTATTCCAAGACAGGATTTTGTGTGTAGAGAGATTTATATGCAGAACACATTGTTAGCAAAGATTTTTGTACAAGAAAACCCTAAAAATGTAGATATTATTACATGAAAACAATAAATGAGTACCTGCTCCTAACTGGATAGCAATATTACCTTATTTATCTACTTTCAAAAGATAATAAGCACAGAGCAGTTTTACAACCCCAAATCCTTATTTCATGTGGTAGAGAACTCAGCAGAACAATGGCAAACAAGGAATTTCCTGCTGCCAGTCAGTGACAGAGAAGTCTCCTGTACACTGGACTATGGGGCACCAAGCAAAGCCCTGCCTGACGAGCTTGGCTCCAACAGAGGCTCCTGATGGGCAGCTTCACACAAATTATAAACATGAAATCAATGACAAATAAGACATAAGTCAGTCGTTTTCACGAAGCCTTTCTGCTCTGTCTGCTTCCTGACAACCTTTAAAAAGACTGGTAAGATTAGACCTCTCCACTAATGCTCTCATGTCGGCTAATAAATCCAGGAACTTAGCAGCTGTAAAGATTTCACATATTTTCAACCTCCTGTTCCAATCTTTCACTTCTAGTGAAAACAAGATGAGTCTGGTGGGCACAGAAGAAAGCAGCTCCTGAACCTGGGGGTGCCCGTTCCTGAGCCCTTCTCCAGAGGACGACAGAGCACCACAGGGTTTGTCCCTTGGGCTGCTCACACCTTCTCTTTCCCCAAGCCAACACTACCCAAGCTCACCACCTGTCTGTGCCTCTGCTCTCTGCTCCCAAGCCTGGCCACACTGCCACACGCTCTCTCCTGGTTTATCTCTGTGTGTTTAGGTGTGTCGGTAATCAGGGAGATACAGAAAGAACTCCTATCTGAAGGGAAATCATTAATGAGCCGGCAAGGTAACAGTGCTCACTGCCAACTGCTGCCAAAACCACTGCCAACCCCAACACTGCGTGTTTGGGGCACTACCAACCCAAGCCCAGCTCGTGCTGTGATGTGCCAGGATCAAAGGGACGGGTCTGCTGGTTCACAACACACACTGTCCTTCACACATTTCCTACAGGAGCTTTGAAACAGCACAAGGGCAGATCTGCTCTGGTCCTGAAAACACTTCAGGCCAGTTCTGAGAAGGTTTCAATACTGGGAATGAAAACATATACAGGCTGAAACACGATTCTTGGTCATGACAACCTACAGTTCTAGGAGAAACTACAATTTACTGTGAAAATTCTCCACTGTCCAAAGTTTAAGAAACAAGTGACAATGTTGCTTTCCAATTTAATTAAACTCTTATGGAAATAAACAATAACATTTTCTAGAGCTGGGTGGCTGTCCACTCCTCCTCTCTTTACTGTTTAAAACTCCCCATTATTCTTCCATTTCTGGAATACTCAGAAATCTTGTCAAATGTGTCAATATGTATTTTAGCTGTTTAATAAGCTATGTAGTATTTTTCCTGTTCTTGCTCCAGTGAACCACCCTTTCCTTCTTTCCAAAAGAAGTTCCTCTTACTAAACCCCTCTTGCTCACGTCAGTTGTGTTTTTCCTGTAGCCCCCACTTTTAGTCATTGATGGCTGCACAAATGCCAAGCAAGGACAGAAAATTCCACACAAGGATGGCAGAGGTTTAGTCCTACTTCAAGCAGCTGCAATGACTGTACAGAAGACAGTGGAAAAACCAGGCCCCACACAGTATAATGGAGTCGAGATCTTCTGAACTAGTATGGGTTATTTTTCCTGTCAGAAAAAGGAAGTATACTCTTCCTTAGTCAAAGATGCATTTTTAAAATAGATTTCACATTTTACTTCCTGCCATCACATTAAAAGGTCACACTGTTTATGCTACTGTAACCTGTTACTGTGGGATCAGAAATGATATAAACAAGCAATTCTCATTCAAATGTGCACAAGGAAAGAAGGTTATGAGAACATTCCTCTCTATGTGTAGAATACTTGTTCTAAATAAAAATAAAGAATCTCAGAAACAGAGTGTCTTTTGTAGGACGGCTCATAGCATCAAGTACTCCATGAATCAAGTACTTCACAGAAGCAGCATAAAATTCTGGGAACTTCAGATACAAGAAAAAGCACCTGAAAGACCACAAATAGAACAGTTACTTTAAGTTCAAAATAGCACTATGGAGTAGCATTTTTAACAAGTGATTATTTTAGTACATTAAGTACAGTGAGCTTTCAGCCCAGAGGGGAGAATCTCCTCTGCCTGCAGCGAGATCTGCCCAGCTCCACGCTTGCCCCTGGTACAGCACCAAAGTGTTCTTATTTTCTGTGTCTACTGATGTTGAAACTGCTTCAACCTTCTTCTAAGGAGAAGAAAAAGACGGCACCAAACGATGCCAATCTGATTCAATCATCTCTTCACAGTCAGTGAAACAGGTAAATGATCTTCATCGCTGATCTCTTCACCCTCAGTGCTCCAGGTGACTTTTGATCCCTCAAACCACATGTTCCCAAAGCATCCACAACAACCAAGAGCTGAGACAACCACGGAACTCCTAACAGAAGGAAACGAGACATCCTACATACAAAGCAGGAATCAAATTTCAGTTCCTAACAGTGGAAACGGGCCTTTAACATAGGTATCAGTGTGTTATTTAAGTGAATTCAATGTGAGATTAATGCTGGATGCAGCAGAAAGGTGTTTTTATTTCTTCCATGAAAGATACACTCAACTAGGAGGTGGGACTGTCCAAGTATTTTTTCATTCCAGAGACTAACAAATCAGCAACTAAATAAGGTACATGTTCAGTATCAGTGACACCGAAAGAATTCTGCTTAAAAGGACAGTGTAATTTATCATGCCAACAAGGACTGGTAGGAGACAGGAGGAGAGTATATGCTAAAAACAAAAGTCACTGGAGAAAAATATATGATAATTTGGAACCAATCACATCTGACTTGGTGTTGATGATAAATACCTTGAGTTTAAAAACATACAGATTCTAGCTACAAGTTAAACCACAGACCTCTCAAGCAAGCTGGCTGGATTTATGTTCCTTCCACAAGTAGCTGCCCTTTACTAACTCATTACTCCACTATTTACTAATGCAAAACTTATGGAAACATAAGTTACTGGGTTATCAGCCCATATTCTAGGTTAAAGTATTGTCCAACATGAAAGCACATGGAAAGAGAACCTACAGAATTAAAAATGAGAAAAAGAATTCATTAAAAACATTTCCAAAGGTTCCACATTATCCTAGCTGATTTTCCTTCCCAACAAGGACATCAGATTTTTCACTGCTGTTCTGTGAACCCTTTTTTCTTAAAAGCAGAAAGCACAAACTCGATTTGAAAGTAGATCAGCTATCACTACTAGCAGAATCACATGAATTTCCAAGAATCACTTTTATCACTTTTCCTCAGCACAATATGACAGGCAAGCTGTTGAATCTTCGCCATGCTCAGCGTGGGTGAGAGAAAAAGCACAGCTAAATGCACAGGGGTTGGGGGAAAAGGAGTTGGCTTTTGTACGACATCATCTACAAAGGGAACACACAAAGGCACTTGGATGCTCTATCAAAGTGCCTCTCCCAGTCAAACCAGCAAGGGCATGTCTGCTGGCACTAGACTGAAAAAAATACTTCTTGTGCAAATCAACATGAAACAAGTTGACCAATGACTAAAACAAACCCCCAAAACCCTCAGTGGTAAGTGGTGTACGCAGCCAAGCTTAGAGAGCAGATCAAGTCTCTATTAATTATGAACGTTGCAGAGAAGTGGTTTCTGCATTTTCATAAACTCACTTCTTTCAGAAAAACTCTCACTGGAGCTGCTTTCCTCTGACACTGATGCTGTGCACACTTTCACAGAGGTGCAGACACAAACGTTCCAGTCTAATAGTTCTAGTCTAGTCTAATATTTTAAAAATAATGAAGTTTTAAATGTATGCAATTCTGTAAAATGTCTGAACGCTGATAGTGCTTCGCCTCAGCACTGCAGACAACACCAAGCCCTGGGCAAGGCTCTGATGTTTTGTGTCTTAGTTTGTGCTGTCCTTTTTCCAAATCAGTATTACAGAAATAAGCAGAATTAAGTAAACTTTAATATGAAATCGCTGGGAACATTCTAACCACTCCAGGTAAGGGGCTGGAGTTTGTTTTGTTTATTTTGCTAATTTGCTAGGTTTATGGCACAATTTTAAATTTTCAAACATTTATCCATTTGTTGTTAATAAGCCTCCTACTCAAGTCACATTTTGAGAAACTTTCCCTCTATGTAGGGAACTTATCCCTTCCATGCTGGATAACAGGCCTTTGATTTAACAGAGAATAACAGAATAAACTGCCTATGATGCTGAATTGTCTGAAGCATTACAGGAGCTGACCTTTCTGTCACACTCATTTGCAGGTACCTAAAAAACCCCCAAACACACAAGCCCCCACATCCTAGTAGAACACTCCTTAGTATATTACTAGTGACAGAATACTGATACTAAATGCAAGTATTCTGTTCCTTCACCTCTGTGTTACAAAAGGGCATGAAAGCTAAAAAAAAAAAAGCTATCACTCCACTGAATATAAATATCATTTTGCATATGTGGAGACTGAAGGAAAAACTAGTTTATTTAACTATGGGAAAACAAATTCACTGGCATTATCTGGTGGCTGAAACAACCCCCTTAATCTCACATTCAGTGGAGCACAAGCAATGACATGACTTCAAGCTTGTACCTTTTCTTACAGGTTTTGTATTTTGTAAACTCTTACCTCCTTAATTTTCTTTTATATCAAAGATGTCCACTTTGAAGCACACGTGAATTCTCAATTTTAAGGAATCACTTAGTATCCTCAGGTATGTAATGAGGCTAAATTCACAATCCAAACAGATAACTAGTGACGCTGATGTAAAACCTGATAATTCTCATGTTTACAAGAAAGTAGCAGTGATATTTCAGCGTAAACCACAGCTTACAAAGTCTCAGCTAAAGAGAACCCTTGGAGAAAGTCCATCTGCAAAGTATTACAAGAAAAGATTTCATTTTAATGTTTAGTTAACCATAGGATGAACTGTTATTTCAAACCTACCCAGAATATTTAGAGAGTTATTTTAGTTTCAAAAATACTTGGGTCTACCACTACCACATTTTATTCTCTACTTACAAGGGCTATTTCTATCTGAATTTAACAACATTTGGCATGTGGCCAACACTGCTTTCTCCTTAAGTTTTCTTCTATACATCTATCCTTCGAGCACCCAGAGAAGGAGGAATAAGTACCATGTGGAAGAACCTACTAACACTACAAAACCCCTTCTGGATGTGCTCAGAAGCAGGTGGAGCACTGTGTGTACACTGTACCATTTCTAGGTTTTTAGCTAATGATAACCATAACAGGCTTCATTTTTCTATGTTCTACTTTCAGCATGCTATCAACAGAAGATTTGGGTTCAAATACTTAGATTTTAGACTCTGAAAACCAAGCAAAACTAAGCATCTCAGCAGCCCCACGTATCAGGACTTGCCCAAACTCACATTTGCCAGCAGTAGACACAATTGGTCTTGACCTGAAAAAGTCTAGGAAAAACGTAGCAGTGCTCTGATCCAGTCTTAACAGCACAAAATGTGCCATCACCAGCAATTCAATAGAAACTCTGGTTTTCAGGGGAGGGTGCTGGCTCTGGGAACCACAGAGACTCTGCTACTCCGTCCCTGTTTGCCCCTCCACAACAGGTATCAAAATTCAGTGGCTGCACAGCCTGGAAAACACGGAATATGTCTGGTTTATTGAAGGAAAAGAGACTCCCTGCAACTCCCAACTCTAAACCAGCTTTCCACAACCAGAGCCAATTACATTAAGCCTCAGATGAATCAACAGAGCACGAATTAAGCAGTGGCAAGGCATTGCATGCAGAGACCTGCACTCTGCAGCAGCAAGAACTGGCAGAATAAAGCCCAAAGATGCATTTATAATAAGTCATGCTCATGCCTCAATTTATCTGCTGCTCAGCACCAGAGCAAAGCAGTAACCCAAATGCAGCAGGACAACATCTGAACCCTCCTGCAGCTCGTAAACCAAAAACACTTGTAGGACTTCCTGCTCACTGACTTTAAATACACAACACAACCACACTACTACAAGCCTACAGGGTCAACCATTTCACAGTTTACTTTCAGCATCAAAACCTATCTACATATCCTACAAATATTTCCCAGAGACAGTGAATATGTAAAAAACTTCCCATGCCTTTTCTCTCTTCACAGAGAGATATCCAAACGTCCACAAAACCTTTCTGTCTTCCTCCCATCGTCTGAGTAAAGCTTATTAATTTTCATAATGTGGAGTATTTTAGTTTATCTTGCAGAGGGGGTTGGAAAAACTGACATTCACGTTCATATTTGTTTAGAATACCCTCAAAAATTAATAAAGAAACTTAGAACAATTATATGTCTCTTACAGGCCTCAAACCCAACTCTTAACTGCACTTCAGCTTTCCAGAGTTCACAGCAGCATAGTTAGTTCAGGATACCCACTTCCAAATATATTTGAAAATGCAGACTATGCCCAGTTCTTTCTTACTTTATATTCTACTAACTATAAAAATTAGAAAAGAGTGCACATTTTAGTTTCATTTTGTTACCTTCACATGGAAAACTCTGCATGAGCTGTCCCCAAATGTCAGCTCTGCCTCTCTCCATGGAATCCCAGTTGAATGGCAAATAATTCAGAGGTATTTTTACTGTTCCCGATAAGCACATCAACGTTAATATCACTGGCCAACATACTAAAGTCAACATACTCAGTTTATATAAACACAAGAAGCAACCCTACCTGTATTTGAGGGTTGTGTTTTTAAGATAATATCTCATTCTATCACACTGTGTGAGAAGTTAGAAACTAAAATACCTCCTAAAATTCCGAAAGACTTCTGCATATAAAATAACTGTGAAAACACAGGTTGCACTCACTGTGTGTAAATGAAAATCAAATGTTGCTTTGATATTCTGAACAAATATCTACCTTTTTCTCACCTGCTCTAACAGCAAGCCTAAACTGTGTTTTTCTTAGCTTTGGGCTATGGGTTTTTTGTTGTGACATCTGCAGAGCGAATGCTTTTCATTCCAATAGATAGTTCTAATGATATTTATTACCCTTAAGCACTTGTTTTCTGTTGCACACCTTTAGCACGTGGCAAAGCTCACCTTTAATCACGTTCCTTTCACTTACTGTTTTATGGAAGAGGATTTGAATTTGAATGGGCCTTTCTTATGCTTAGATCAGGTCTTATTTTATTAATTATCTTCTAAGTATGTTTCTCTAAAATACAAGCAACAGCCAGAGCCTGAGCAGTTCTTTTTATCACTTAGGTCCCTGAACAACCTTCACAGGATCTCATGGCTCATAGTTCTTGTAGCAAGTAAATCTAGAAGAAAATAAAGGGACAGGAATGGGTATTAAAAAAAAAAAAAAAAAAACTCACCCCAAAACTAAAATCAAAACCAACAAAAAAAAAATCACCAAACCCAACAAAACACGAAGAAGTTCATCACTGTCCACCCTGTTCTGACCAGCTGTCGTGGAGAATGTTCCACTACACATGTGGTGCCCAAGTCATGCCGTCACAAAATCACCTGCACGAGGTCTTAATTTTGAAATGTTTGTGTCCCCATCATGTGATTATTTCTGCTGAAAAAAAAAAAAAGTAATCTAAATTCTGTTCTGTCACAACTGTACTATCATAGCTGAACACAGCTTCCGCTCGTCCAAAAAACAACAAAAAAAAAGAAGCTGGGACAATTTTAACCCTTCTAAGTCACGTGGCACCCAGACAAGCCTCCTTGTAGCCATACCTTCAATTAGCTTCACCTCCCTGTAGTATTCCTGACTCCTCCTCCAGATGCTGTGCAGCTCTGTATCTCTAGATAACAGATTTAGCCAAGAGCAAGAAGAAGAGCCTGTTGGCAAATTGCATTATGTTCACTCGGATTACTGGTGAACATCTCTGGATTTCAGCAGTTACAATCGTTAACACCAGCTACCAGAAGCCTGTGGTACAATGAACTTGGGGGAAGGCTTTTTTTCTGCACCAATAACATAGATTATTCTACTTACTGCATTCTTCAGGCAAAGCCTGGTATTTGTAGGAAAACTGCTTTGTTAATGTCACAGCCCAGACATCAAAAGCACGGATTATAGAGAGGCACATTGTTCTTCCAGATGTACATGACCTGCCAAGATGTCATTTTCAACAGCTGATTTAAAATCAGTTGATACAGTTGAGAAACTGAATTTCATGACACAGATGCACATATTTACTAATCAAACTCAGGGAAAAAAAACAAGTAAAAACCCCACCCACTGTGCATATCAATAGTTGGATGCAAATCAAAGAATCACTTTAGTCCTTTTATTTTTTTTAATTGAATTTCAATCCTGAATCAAAGCTCATGCTGTGCCACACTTGAGGCAAGCTACTGAGTCACATCATTCAAAGAGAGAAGGACAAAAATATCACTGAATGCTGATCCTTCACTGGAAATGGCCCATTCCCTCATTCTCCTTAGATACTTCATTTCTGTAATTAAATTGTACCTGTAGAATTAGACCTCTTCCATTACAAAGCTCTATTACTCAAAATCATTTCCTGAGTACTAAGCCTGCAACACACCAAATCGTCCAGAACAGTTCAGCAAAAACATAACGTCATATATCCACATGACTTTCAACTGATACAGTCAGCAAAGCACAGGCACTCTGCAGGGAAGGAAATATAAAAAAGGGACCTTCTGAAAAGCATGCTCAACATTTCATGCTTATTCTCTAAATGTCAAACAACTGAAGACGTTCATCCTGCAAGCTATTACTTTTAAAACTTGCCTTCTGTGATTCTGAAATTCGAGTCCATTTATTTCACTTTTATACTACTTCACTCCTTCTTTTAGAGGTCTGTTACCAGAGAAATTCATACTGAAAGGAAGCAAAGCTCAACTTCTTTGTTGCAAATATGAACTTTAGCTCATTAATTTATGCAATATACCAGCCTAAACATTCAAATGGATGTTTAAGTAATGCTGCCTGATCTGACTGAACACATCCACCCAGCCATTCATGTACTTCATCTTCTCTTAAACTTCACTTTAGATACACGTGTGAAGAACTTTTAAAGAAAAAAGCACTAATTTCTGTGGCTTGTATGTGAAACTGGATCCGGCAGCCAAATACCCCTGCAAGCATTCACGTTTGCTACACAGGTGTTTTAAAATGTCACAAAAAATCTACATGCAGTAAACGATATAACAAAAAACCAGTACCAGCCAATTGCACAAGTATTACTAACATGCTGGTTTAGGCTCTGTTCTACGATTAAGGTGACTGCAAAGCTCGGTGCGTGAGATGCTGCCCATCACTGCCTTTCTGTTCCAAAACAAAAGGCAAATCCTACAGATTCCCTCCCCCGCGGCTCGGAAAGCGCAGTTCTAACAGGCTGCTGAGGACTGATGTCCGTGCTGGGCTCCAAGCGGCGCCTGGACGAGCCCGGAGCGCGGCTGAGGATCCGGCCGGGGCAGCTCCTCCCGCTCCGGGCCCGCGGCCCCCGCCCCGCGCTGCCCGCGGTGCTCGCCCGGCCGGGGGTCCCGGGGAGCGGGGCTGTGCCCGCGGGGCAGGGGCGTTCCCCGAGGGGCACGGCGGGGCCTCCCGTGCCCCCGGCGGGGCTGAGCGGGGCAGGCACCGAGGGCGCGGGGGGCGGCGGGCAGGGCCCCCGGCCGGGCAGGGCAGGGCGAGCCCCCGGGGCCGGGGCAGCACCGGCGGCGGCACCAGGGAGAGCGTGCGGGAGCGCTCCCGCTCGGCGCGGGGCAGAGCCGGCCGGGCGCTGCCCCTCACCTGGTAGATGGCGGCCCAGCTGGCGGCCTGGTCGAGCCGCTGGAACTCCTTCTCGATCTCCATGGCGGGGGCCTGGCCCCCCGCGCTGCTCCGGCAGCTCCGGCTGCAGCTGCTGCCGAGGCCGCGGCGGCTCTGCCCGGCCCCCGCCCTCCCTCCGCCGCCGGAACTGCGCACCCGCCCCAACGACGCGACGTCCGGGGCGGTGGGGCCGGGGCAGCGCCCGCCCCGCGGGCCGGGGGGCTCCGGGGGCAGCGCCTTCCCCTCGGGCCCCGAGCGCCGCCCCCGCGCCCCCGCCCAAGCCCCGGGCAGAGCGGCCCCGGCCCCGCCGAGGGGCCGCAGGTTGGAGGCGGCAGCGAGGACGCAGCAGATCGGAGCCATTCGGGCCCCAGGCCGGGCCCCCTCTGGTGTCTGAGCCGTGGGGAAGGGCTCGAGTCGAGTGTTCAAGCGGCGGCAGGAGGGTCGGAGTTCTTTTCAAGTTCTCCTGCGGCCGTTTGGTTGCAGAGGAAGAAGGGCCGTCAGGAAACGGGCGGAGTGGTGGCAGTGCCTGATCTGGCAGTGCAGAGCGCTCGGATGGGAGTCCATGTGCTCACTTAGAGATGGGAAGACACACTCTCTCGCTGCAGTCAGATGGAGAGATTTTTCGCTCTTACACAATGTGCAGAATGAAATGTATTTCTGTCAGTTGGCCCATACCCTGTAATTTAAAGGAATGCCACAAGCTCTGTTGGCGTTTGATTGCCTGTCCTTGGCTCTTGGATTCCTAATCTGAAATGGCCATTACTATCCAGGTGCTGTAGTTCTACCGCAGGAGGCAAATGTGTCGTTCTACCCCATCTTTTTCCTAAGACCATTTATTTCCAAATGAATGTAGCCTACACATCTCAGAGAGCCGACGTCCTTAATCCTGAATTTCAAGTCCAGATGTTCCAAGCATATGGACATAGTTATCCCAAGTACAATGGTAGAGCATAATTTGTTTCCCAAGCAAGGAATTTTACTCCTTATGTCAGACAGCTTCTGTTTGTTCCATGGCTGTTTGGAACTGCCTTTTGGAGCACACAGTTACTGAGGGCTGGTGCCACACTTGGTACCTCTGCAGCAGGAATGCTGACCCAGAATAAGGTGGTGAAAGCGGATTTGTAGGATCGACACTTTTCATGAGAGAATTCAATTATAAATGCCCTAAGCACAGCATGGTGGAGTTTCCAACACGTCAGGTGCGTCAGTGTTGCTGACACGGATTTAAACCACTTTGCTGCTTTTCCCTTTCCCTGTCATTTCAGGGTCACAAATTATGAACGTATGTGGGGAGTCTTGCTGTGTTTCAATGATTCCGTACTGAGAGATGGCTCTTTCTCATGTCACCAAAGAGGAGTTCCTGTGGATGGCCATTTTCTGTGCAAGCATAAACCTGATCCTACATAGAAGAGGTCAGAGTTGTGATGCTACAGTTAAATGGAACTGAATTACTGCATCATATAAAGGAAACGAGCGCGCGATCTTTTATGCTTTTGTCACCTGAGTGGACTAGATATATAAAATCAGTACAAGTTTTTCAGTCAATCATTCATCAGCAATACATTCTGCTCAGTGTGTACTGTTGTCACAGAAATAATTCCCTTGAATGACAAAAACTGATATTGCCCTGAATAAATTCATATTCAGCTGAATATCACAGATTTCACAGAGTAACCCAGAAAATCAGATTGTACCTTACATTTCTTTGTAAATGTCTGTCTATTGCAGGGGCGATATGTGTGACTGGTAACACTTTAAATGTCTGGTTCAATGAATGATTTTGTTGAACAACTGGAAATTTTGGAGGGGATAGACTGCATTACAAATATTTGCTTTTACCTATATATGCTTGTATAAAAGAAGTAAGAAAGCATTTGCAGCAGTGACACACATTGCAACTCCCATGTCAGAAAAACACAGCTAATTGGTGCATATGCTATGGAATTCTGGCTTTGCTTTTACATGCAATGACATCCAGGGCTAAAAAACTGAGAGCCTCACAACATGCAGTTAGATACCAATATATGGTATTCCAACTGAGGTTGGAAAAGACCTCCGAGATCACCGAGTCCAACCTGTGCCCGATCCCCACCTTGTCACCCAGCCCAGAGCACTGAGTGCCACGTCCAGTCGTTCCTTGGACACCTCCAGGGATGGTCACTCCACCACCTCCCTGGACAGCCCTTTCCAATGCCTGACCACCCCTTCCATGAAGAAATTCCTCCTGATGTCCAACCTGAACGTCCCCTGGCACAGCTTAAGGCTGTTTCCTCTCATCCTATCCCTTGTTCTCTTGGAGCAGAGCCTGACCCCCACCTGGCTCCCCCCTCCTGTCAGGGATTTGGGGAGGATGAGAAGGTCCCCCCTGATCCTCCTTTTCTCCAGGGTGAGCCCCTCCAGCCCGCTCAGCTGCTCCTCATAGGACTTAGCATCTAGAGCCTTCCCCAGCCTCGTGGACACACTCCAGTGTAATCATGTGCCCGCAATCTTCAGAGATCCTAGAGAGGGAATTGGGGTATTCACGGATGGCTGAGGAAGAGCCAGCATGAGGGTGGCCTGGTTTGCTGGACCTTTCGTTGCCTGATCAGCAGGGGAGCAGCAGCATCCTTGAGGGGCTGGTTTCACTTCAGCGGCCTCGTGGGGAGCACGGCTGAGACGTTCTGGCAATGGAATTCAGCGGGATCAGGCCTGAGGTGGGAGGTGAGGGTAGATAACAGCGATGAAAAGGAGATGCAACTCCTTGGAGATCGGACCGGGCTGAACACCAGGCTGGGGTTCAGTGGATTGGACGGGGACATCGTGCATGTGGTACCTTTAGGGAGTGTGAGGGCTGAGGGGGTTCCTCACCGTGAGGGCTGAGGGGCTCTGTCAGGGTATGTGAGGGCACAGGGGGTCCCTCATGGTATATGAGGTCTGAGGGGTCTGTCAGGCTGTGTGAGGGTGGAGGGGGTCCCTCAATATGAGGGCTGGGGGGTTCCCTCAGTGTGAGGGCTGAGGGGGTCCATCAGGGTGTGTGAGGGCTGGAGGGGTCCCTGGTGGTGTGTGAGGGCTGAGCGGGTCCCTCTCCCCACACCGGAGCCGTTTTACCTGCCCACAGAGGAGCTCTGGCGAAGACGCCCCTGACAGAACA
>NW_016690229.1:77036-121052 GCF_001604755.1 Lepidothrix coronata | reverse complement strand
GGGTTCAGTGGATTGGACGGGGACATCGTGCATGTGGTACCTTCAGGGAGTGTGAGGGCTGAGGGGGTCCCTCCCTGTGAGGGCTGAGGGGTCTGTCAGGGTGTGAGGGCTGAGGGGGTCCATCAGGGTGTGTGAGGGCTGGAGGGGTCCCTGGTGGTGTGTGAGGGCTGAGCGGGTCCCTCTCCCCACACCGGAGCCGTTTTACCTGCCCACAGAGGAGCTCTGGCGAAGACGCCCCTGACAGAACATCACCTGTAGCAACACGGAATGTCCGCACCATCGAGAGGAGCCGCTTGGTGTCACTCCTCCATCGTTAGAGCTGTGTGGAGCGGAGGAAACACCGGCGCCGTGTTCGCGGTCGGTGTCTCCTGTGGCTGCACTGCTGGAGGCAGGTGGGTGAGGGCAGAGCTGCTCATGCAATCAAACAAATGTCTTCCTCTTCGACACGACCTGTTTTCTGTAGTGATAATTATGTCCATATCCTGCATTATTCCTTGCAGTGCCTCTGATTCTTCAGGGACGAGGCTGAAATTTAGGATCTGAGTAGCTGTGGCACTAACCTGTGGGCAGATGTACTTGCAGGAGGCTGCAAGGTCACTCCTGCAGGTCGTAAGGGCTCATTCCTCGACTCCCAAACAGGTCCTGATGTCTCCTGTGTGGAAGCTATGGACACCATTTTTCATTTTATGAAAAATATTTAGCATAAAATTATCGTTGCAGCCATGCTGTAGGATCATGCATGGATATTGTCAGGCACAGGCTGTTCCTGTCCAAATTAGGCTCTGCATGAAAGCAGGATGAAAAGACCATCCTTGATCCATTTAATCCAGTAAAAATTAAAGTTCTATTTTATTTTCCTTCAGTATAGGGTCTTAAAACTGCTATAACTGTCAGTGGAGAATTATGAGGAGTTGAGCCATTTAAGTTTTTACACCATTTCTTTCCATCCCGCATTGTGAAGATGCATTTTCCCACTGGCAAAATATTTCAGTTTAAAATGCTTTTGGAGGGAAAATTGACCCTGACACAGTATGACTTGTTTTGAAAGGGACTTCTGAACTATTTATTTCTTATTATAAACCAGTACAAATGAAAAAAAAAAATCTTACAATACAATCTAGTGATGATTGGGATAGAATTGCATAGGTAATTGGAATGTCTGGGTTGGAATTGTTATGAGAAGGTCTGTTTTCATTATATTTCCAATAGTTTACCCTAATGCTGAGTGGGACTTGACAGGCTCTACACTTTTGGATACCTGTCCCAGTAGAACTAAAGGTCTTAAATATATTCCTCTCAAGAATATGGGCTGAAAAGGGTCAGTTGGATCAGACACCTGTGCCCTACAAACGTGTTCAACCCTTTAACAGATATTTAGTCCTCAAATGGTGCCTCCACACAGGTGCAGAGCAGCAAAATATTTCCTAACAGCCTCTGTGAAATTTATGATCTACCTTTCAAAATGCTAAAAGTTGCAAAATCTGCAAAGTATTGCGTGAAAAAAAAGCACAGAAGAGATTAAAAGTATGACTGGCAACTTAGATCCTTACAATAATGGAGGATTAGGTAAATGAAAACATTCTGTGGTCTCAGGACACAACCCTTCTTGCACTTTACTGAGGAAGGCAGTCCCTCCCCAGAATGATTCCAACCTGGGTAACTTGAGGCACATTGCTTTTTCATCCCAGTGTAATGTGATTGAGAGTTTTTTGTTGTCATATTATCCATTACAACCTGGCACTGGAAAAGAAAATGAGAATCCAAAGAAAAGGGTCAGATCTTGTTACTTATTTCCACTTCATAAAAAAGGCAGGTGTTTGTCACAACTCAATCATACATTTCATATCCTCTCTTCATCCTCTGAAGTTCAAAGCAACTCGATGATGAAAAAAATTGCAAATAGACAAACCACATTCTGTGGAGTGGCAGGATATGTGACTCCTCAGGACACACTGCTCTGTCAGCTGTCAGGCTTGTCCTGTAGCTATTAGGAAGCAGAAGTCCTGGGATGGGATGGGATGGGATGGGATGGGATAACCTGAATGTTGTTAGCAGGACCAGGATACCCAAACCCTGCTGCCTCTGTTAACAGAGAGGAAGAATAACTTTTGGATTTTTTTTTTTTTTTGCAAAGGATATCAGTTGACACTAAACTAACGTTGAGAAATCACCTATTGGAATTGTGTGTGCAAAGGAAGGAAGGGATATACCTGTTACCTGTGCATGGACATTTCAGCCATGGGTGATGGTGTGTCTCAGGGGAAGGGTGCAATGTATGTGTGTGCCTCTGCACTGTCTGCTGGTGAACCTTTTTCAGCCTTCGTGGCTTTGCAGGAGGTGTTTAATGTCATGCTGTGGCAGGAGCAGGTATAGGGAGAAATCTTTAAGTCAAAGCTGCTAAAGACTGTCTCACCATTGGATGGCACTCCAGTCCTTCCTGCTCGTGGCAATCACAGCCTGAATTTTACTCTTCAAATAATTTTAGGTCAAGCAGCAACTAATAGAAAGACTTTCTTTTTTTATGGCTAATGTGATAATAAAGTAAAATTACACTCGCAGAGCTGGCTTTTGTTTTGCAGCATTAGCTTTTAGGAAGCCTGTGTTGAAATCTTGCCAGATTGCTTAGTTTTCTAAATAAAGATTTCCAAATGCAGTTGATTCTGTCACATGGGACTCAGGTGTTGTGTACTCTCTACTGTCAGAAATTATGTATGTTTGTGATTATAGGGTATTTTACCCCAAGGCTTTCACTCACTAGTTTAGGCTTTATGCAGTGTTTTAGATTAATGAGAGAGTGTTTTCAGCAACCCTTTCCTTAAATGATCCTTTTTCCTTTCAGCAGCTACTGCACACCTGAGTTTGGAATCGCCTTCACCTCTGCTTCCCGTGGCTGCAGGATGGTGAGTTCTTAAGTCTGCAGACCTGTAGTCTGGCAAGCATAAATGTTTTTGCCCTCAAGTTGAAGATACAAGTGTTCAAGGAAATGTCTGCAGTTCATTCAAAGTTGTGACCGATATTTTTACACATGCAAGGAAGCACTAGCTTAAATTAGAGTTATTGATACACTGTTAGTTCAGTATTGAGACAGTTCTGTCCTTGGTGTCCCTGTGACCATGGCATGGCAGGTAGTGCAAGCAGGGCAGTTGCAAATTTACCTGGCTTTCCCCGGGGGTTTTGCAGTGTGTCCTGAATTCCTTGCTGCCAGTACACTTAGCTTGGAGCAAAGTGAATTATATATATGAACTGCTGACCAGACTCGAGGCTGTGTATCCCAAGGCAAAGTGTGTGGCAGCAATATTGACCTCCCTTGCCACCTGCTGCTGGTTTCTGTGGTATCCCACCCCTGCAGTTGTGCCAGCCTGACTATTTATGCAGCTGCACTTGGACACGGAGTTGTTGTTTTTGACAACAAGAAAACACTCTCCACAAGAAACTGGGTTTTCTTCTGGATTAGTTTTAAGCAAGATCAGGTCTCCAGTGTAGTGGACCATGTGGCACAGAAACAATTTTTCTAGAACAATAGAACACGGTAATGCTGGGGCAGGAAGAGAACAGAAGACAAATATCAGTACCATGAGCCAGTATTGCCCCTAAAGACTGTGACACCACAGCTAAATCTACAGTTTCAGTGATCAACAGTAAACTGTGTTCTATATTATTATTATTATTATTACTACTACTACTGCTACTACTACTACTACTACTACTACTACTATTGCTGCTGTGCTTGGAGCTGCTTCCATATGCCATCTCCTGGTGACACACAGGCTTGGTAGTGGCCCTGACAAGCACAGATAAACTGTACTGAGCACAACTCAGTGTGGAGCTTAATGTTTGTGGCAAAATCCATGCCATAAGTAAGATCATTGTAGTGACAGCAAATGTCTGCTGTGGAAAGAATGGCCTGAATTTCTTTTTATCTAGGAGTAGAACAAAAGCCTTCTAGTTTCAGGTAAGCCTCTAAGTGGAAAGTATAGTGATAGGAAAATAAGAGTTCATCCATTTTTACCAGTATTTCCTTGAAACAAGTATGACTATTATCATATTGTCCTCTAAAGAAGAGTTATTTCCAGAGGAACATCTTAGTACTTTTACAGTGTGAGAGTTTTATCACTCTTTATTTATTTCCCATAAAGGAAGAGGAGCTCAGCTCAAGTCCTTTTTCTTTAGTCAAAGAAGGGCTCAGTAAAACTGCTTGAGAAACTACCACCACATTTGGGATGACAGCAGGGAGATTTACACATTGTATTTACCCAGCACTGTATATAAACAACTACGGTTCAGCTGAAACATTTTTTCCAAGTCAGATACAGTAAAAATTCAAATCTGGCCCAGTTTGAGAATGAGATGAATCAGAAAAATCCTACTGCAGGGGAAAGAAACCTCAATGCATGGCTGGCCTTGGTGACAACCTGCCAGGAGAAGAGGGACCTATGAAACTTTCTTCTAACGTTTTATCTGAATCTTATCTGCTCAAACACTTCAGGGTTCAGGAAGAGCAGCCAAAGTCAATTTTTGCTGAGAGTGTTTAAAACCAAAAATAAACAGAAGGGAGAATTTGTACGTGTGCAGGAGGAGGCGTTGGGGTGGAGAATGGACAGGGTGGTGGGATTGGGGAGGGAATGATTTAACCTACATTGACTCTTCTGAAATCCTCTTGGAAGTAGCCAGTGTTTTCTCAAATGACAATGAAATTGCACAATCCATAATTGTGGTGGTGGAGAGCTGCTGGCGTGTGTCCAGGGGCCAGTGTTCTCTCTGCCCTGCCAGGTAGGTGAAACAATAGTCAGTATGAATTACAGAACAGCTGTGTCATTACTCCATGCCAGTTATCTGATTCTACAAAGCCTGAAAAAATACCTTCTGACATGTATAAAACAGAAACTGAATTTTAAAGTCTTTGTCTGTTAGTATTTTAAAATACTAAAAAAAAACCTAAAAAATAAAACCAAACCAAAACCCTCACAGTGTGCACTGTTATGCTGGTCCAGACACAACAAAATCCTTGGGGTTTCAGGAACCTTTTGTGAACTTTCCCCCTCTCTTGTCATCTGAGAAAAGGTACATTGATGTTGTTGTCATCCAGTTTTGTCTGATGGTTGAGAGATTAGTTATCTGCTCTGTGCCTCCAATTTATTCTGGTTCCTATGAAAAATATTGTCTGTGAAAACATGAAACACTTACAAAATGTCAACATTTCGGTCCTATCGGCCTGTAGATCAATAGGAATGGGTCACAGTGACCTCTCAGGGAGCAGGTCTCTGTGACAACCTAAATTAATATGTATCCAAGGTCCTTTAAAAAAACCCACAAACCATCTTTATCCATGGGGGATCTGTTCCCAGCGGGATAATTTCTATCAGATAGGTCTGAATGATCCTGTATAAGATGGCTTCTTTTAAATGTGCACGGTAGCAGAAGCAAAACTTGCATCGGTACAGACACAGTTAATCTGGAAGTACACATTCTGCACTGCTCGTTGTTTCACTTTCCATCTTCATCAAGTGAAAGTATCTCGTGATACTTTAAACCATTTTTATCAGGCACAGATGTAGGAGAAGCTCTCAAATTGCACATGCAATTACAGCACAGTGTGGGGGAAGCTGGGCACATCTCCACCTTGGGATAACATTTTCAAAAGCTGTTAACTAAGAGGTTTAAAAGACGTGTGTCCCAGGTGCTGATGTGGCCAGACTGGCACAGGGACGTGGTGCAGCACCTTTGTGCAGATGTGTTATCAGGCAGCTCTAATTAATACCCCTCAGGTGCAGCAGAACTCCAGTGGGCCCTTCCTTCCTGCCCAGCTTCCCATCGCTCCACGCCTCTGCCAGGACTCAACATCATTCCTGCTTGGGTGCCAGGGCTCTCTCACAAGTGCACGGTCTCACAAGTGGGTGAACCCTCCGTGTGATGTGGACACACAAGAAATTTGTTTGGAATGTAAAGATTCAGGGTCCTAAGTGTTAATGCTTTTAAAAATCACAGTGTAACTATGGGGAATGCCTTTGCAGACCTTGGGCTGTCTGCTGAAGTTCTGAGTACAGCTGTGAACTAAGGGGTAAAACATTTCAACAGACTTTAAAATATTGTCTGTTCCTGGTCTCTTGGAAAGAATTGTTGTTACCTAGACACATAGTCCAGTAGTATTGGTCAGATCCCATGTACCCTGTGATTTGTGTTTAGCACTCTTGTAGTTTAATCAGGAGCCAGGAAAAGCTTGATGTACTGAAGATAGCTTTAATCTTAAATCCTGAAACTAAATAGCAAAACCAGAAGGAATGTGAATACTTGGGATTTAAATTTAGCTCCTACTCTTCAGCATGTTAATTGAAAAATCACACAAAATAAATATGGAGAAGCCAAATAGGAACATATGCACCCAGAGGCTTGGGTGTTCTGGTTTCAAGTTGTTTCCTTCTGAAAGCTTTGTATAAGCACGAGGTACGTCACAGGTCAGGTGGAGCCACCTCACCCCGAGCAGTCAGGAGTCCCCATGTCCCATGAATTGTGACTGTGCTGGGCTGCAGTCACCGACCAGAGAGGCGTTTTCAGGCTGTGCCAGTTCTGTAGTGAAACGTGTGAGATGAAATCCCTGCAAAGTTTAAGGGTAGGGCATAGCATTACATTGTGGAGGTCTACTGTCTAGCTCTTTTTAGTTACCAGGATTCTATTTTCCCAAAGGAAGAGACTGAAAGAGTGAGGAAGGAAACAATGCTTCATTAGGTCCACTGAGTGTGTACTTTGGGCTCATGTCCATTGAATTAAGCAAACAAGCTGCCCACAGGAGGAACCAAATGCCACAGCTGGGAGTTAGCTGGACACTTGGTGACCAAAACCAAGACTGAAAATGTCCTTTGTCACTTGTAGATCACGAGGGTTTGATTGACATAGCACCTATGGCCAGGTGTGCAAAGAATTTGTTTATTGGCAAGTTGGAAATCAGTGCAGAAATTGTTGTCTAAGAACTATGTTTGGATCAATTTACAGAACTTCAGTGAAGCAGATTAAATTTGGTGAAGATTTGGCTGTCAGTTTTGTTGTATATGTGGGTGTGTGTATAAAAGTCTCATAAATTCTCTTGGGGATGGTCCTGTGCAGGGCTAAAAGTTGGACTCAATCATCCTTGTAGGTCCCTTCAAAATCGGCATATTCTATGATTCTGTCATTCTGTGAAATATATTTATTTCTTCCAGCATAAAAGAAAATTGATGAATATCAAGAACAACTCTTGAAGCAGAAGCTCTGGTGATTTCTCAGTACAATGAGGAGTTGCTTCTAAGATAAAGGCATTTAGTATGAACTCTATGAAGGCCTTTGCTCACATTATTGTTTATAAATATATTATAAACACTCTTGGGTTTTTTTTACTATGGAGGGTTTTTTTAGCACATCAGGCAAGTAGTTCCTTTTCATTTCTATCAGTCTGTGCTGTTACATGATGGAATTGAAGAGCATTCAGTTTTCCTAATTGCAGGCACATCTCACATTCCAAATACATGCTCAGCTTTAACTGCCTGTACATAAAATAGGAAAAGGTGGAGATTTAGAGCTGAGTGCCTTGAGTTGTATTGCAAGGATGCTGCCCCTTGTGCTGGCAGGGGATTAAGGAAGGACAGCTGCCTGCCCACTTAGCTCTCATGTTGATTGTGCACCAAGAATATGAATTTCCACCTCTCTTCTTGGTAATAAATTCAGAATTTCTGATTCTCTGCCCCCATAATGTCCTCCCATTTGTGGCAGTTGGCTGGTGATTTTGATGGAAATGAAACTGAGATTGGGAGACTGACAATTATTTTCTAACAGCAGTAATTAATTTGCTCCAGTAGGACTGTCAAGAACTCCAGAAGTGGGGCAAACAAACAAAGTTCCTTTTGAAATGTCTTTGTATGACTGTGCCTGGCTTTCAGAACATCAAAATCAGATCACATATTCACTTTTTAAAGAAAATTTTAGGGTAACTATTTTACAGTTGGTTTCGGGGTCGTTTTAGCTTTTTTTTTGGTTTTGGTTTTTTTTTTACAAGGAACTTTAAGATGGAACAAAGGACTTCATTTTTGCTACAGCAAAGCATTTTCAAATATTGGAACATCTTGTTTTATGAGGTGAAAAATCTCTGCTGCCAGAGCATAGTTTGAAGTGCTGCAAAAGGCAGTGTCTTCACAGAAAATCACACTGGATCTCAGTGAAGCAGGGTGAAGATCTGTGAGGTACATTCCACCCTGCAACATTTCAGTGAATCACAAAAGTCTGTGGTTCAACGTTTAGTTTCCTCATCTGAAATAGAAATATATAGCTAAGCTTGGAAGAGCAGTTGTTGTGTACTGGTTGAGAATATTTTAGCAAAACATTCTTTGTCCAAAACTGCTGTTTTCTGTCTGAGAGTGCTGTTGTATTAGAAGGGAAAACACTTGTGGACATGTACTTTTTACAAAAAAACTTCTGAGCTCCAGATGGAATTTCTAGTCAAAGTAAGAAAATGTGAGAGACTCTCCCATTTTGGAAAATTGAGAAGTCTCAGAGAAGTGTCCTAAAGAAATGGCTGTTTGAAATTTGTCTGCCTGTACGAGGGTTATGTGCTCCTGTTCTCTGGGAAAAGGTTTGGAAGGTCTGCACTTTGTTCCAGTCTGGAACACAGTAAATGTTGATACTTCAGGATTTTTCTCAGATGTTTATTCCTGTCTGGCCATAAGTAGTTTAAATAGTAATTCAACACAATGACTTTTAGCCTTTTTGTAATCTTACTGTGCATTGGTTTCACTCTTCCTCTTTGGGATATGTGCATCTCCTGCTTGTCTTACATGTGTTACCCAGATGAACAGTGCCATGGGGTGCGTGATCCACCTAATGGCTTGGAATTCTGGCACTGTGTCCTTGCTTAGAATAGGTGGGGCTGTGTACACCCAAAACCAGAAAACGTGTGTTTGGACAATAAGATGGTTGGGGCTTGTTTGTGTTTAGGTTTGCACATTCTGCACATAAGCCATTGATCCCGAGTAAATAATGAACAAGAGAAAATCCATTAAATAAGTTATTCAAAATATCATGGAACTTGTCAAATTAATGATTTCACAAGCAACACCCAACCAATTGTTTTTGCAATAGAGCAGTTTTTTAGGGATTAGAGAAAATCCAAACTGCTGGCCGGCAAAATCCAGCTGAGGTGAGATCAAAATTTTGCATTAGAACTTGAAAGAGAATTGTGGGAAATGTTGAACTGACTAAGTTTAGTGAACTATTAATTCCTTTTTTTTGGCTCTTGTGAAGCAGTTTATGTCAATGCAAAACCTGGCATGGGAGAAGGATGGATATGTCAGTGTGAGGGCAGTTGCTGTTGACCACACTGTGGTGAATGCTCAGTAATGAAGCTCTGGTCAAAAAGAATTGGCTCAATGAGATGTGAAGCTAGCAGAGTATCTATTACAAATTAAGAGATAAATCTGTGGCTGCTTTGAAAACATTCTTTATTGCTCAAACTAAGAGCAGTCAATGAGAACAGCTTACAAAGGGGATGGAAAAATAATGTTACAATTACAGTTTAAATGTTATGAGGTTAGGAAATCGTATTTCCCAACTACCTTCAATTTTGTCATTATAAAATAATGTAAAATTGATAGGAAGTGTTTTTTTCCGCGTCAGGAGACGTGATCAGCTCTGTGGTATCCAGGGAGAACACCAAAGGAGCGAGGCACTGAACAGCTGAGCAGTGGAGGAGCTCACCTGCTGGGTGCTCCACGGGGTGCATTTTCTGTTGGCCTGTGCTCAGAGACGGTGCAAATGTACAACACCAGAGTGCCTTTAGCATGGTCTGACACTTACAGAAACTTAGGTGCAGCAAGAGTGCCCAGCTGGGCTTGTGGGGTTTGGACTCAAACTGACATTGCTGAAGCCATAATGCAGTTCTCAGTGATAATGGGACTGGCCAAAAATTCACTTCACTGAATCCATGTATAGGTGTGGGTAGGTGTAGCTCGTAGCTCACTACAGGCACTGTCCCAAGACTGCTGTACTCAGTTGTATCAGTTGGCATAATTAAATATGCTTACATTGCTACTGCTAATTTTAGCAGGTTACAGGGATAATGAGAGAGCTAAGATATGAGAGATTGATTAGACACTGGCAGCCCAGTTGAAACTCTCCATGGAAGAGATATCTGGACTTTGGGCAGGGCATTTTTTCCATGCAGAGTGGGTATGCTATTGTCCAGATTTGTCTCATTTCAGCCTAAGTAGTTCCAGATTTCAATGAAACACAATGTTTGTGAACTTTTTCCACTTCATATATCCCTAAGGACTGGGTATACTGAGCTGAACAGGGATTTGGACACTCCTGTTACTGTGAGTCTGATGGTCATGACCTAGGCCAAAAGAAATTGGTGAAATTGGTTTCTGGAGTGAACATGCCACGTACGGTCCCCGATTGTATTCAGCTTCAAACCACGAGAGGAAGTGCACAGTTCATTTCCCAGGATGTCCTTCCTGTTTGAAGTGAACAGGAACAGCCCTTGAAGAGGCACTGAAATACAGTCTGGTGGTGTTTGCTGAGCAGCCTCAAATTCCAGTGTAATTGAAACTCAGCCTTTCCTGGGAAGAGCCCAAGAACTCCAATGAACAGGAAGGAGATGGACATCTTCAGAAGATTTGCCTGAGGATTAAATTTTAAATAACTAGCCTATAATTTTTTTTCCAAAATCAATTCCGTGTTGGACTATCATAAGATTTATAGACAGTTCAGGAAATTTCTCCTATAAACCTCTACAAGTCAATGGCTGGAATGGTACAACTGTGGGTACCAGTGAGTGAAACTCTCTAAAGAATCTTGCAGTTAAGGCTTTGGGGCTGCTGAAATTCTCCTGAAGGGCCCAGTTCCACTTTACCAGCTCAGCAGTCTTTGGGACTGCTCAGCTAATTATCCATCCTGTGCAATTATGTGGAAGATTCTGAGAGGTCTCACAGACCCTCAGGATCCAGGTGTGCCATGCTGGGGAACCTTTACAGTTTGGTGGTTGTCACTCTGGCATTCTAAATTCATATCAGCAACACCCATTTCAGTTGTTGCTATTCAAATATTTCCTAGTCTTTTCTATACTTTTTTATTATTATTTATGTGCTTAGTAGTATTTTGGAAACTTGTTGGTCCTTATTTTTCACCCAGCACCTTAATTGTGGTTTATGAAGAGACTTGCAAGATAGTTTTTCTGTCCTTAAACCATTTTCTGGGTTTTGTGTATTAAAACTGCAAACTTTTTCAGTCTCTACTTAAAGACCTGTTTAATATTTAACTCAAATAAACAGAATGGGGATTTTTTTTTTGTACAAAACTATCCATTACAGACGGATATATCTTTGGATTATCTTGCTTCAAATAATTTAAAGAAAAAAGCAAGAAAGAATGGACCTTTTGTAGTACTTCAGCAAAGAGCAGAATGGGAGGTGCTAAGTATTTAAGGACATCTTTTTGCTGTGTGCTGTAAGAGTTAGTAAGATTGGTACTTTGGAGCAGTAACTCAAGAAGGTGCTGCGCAGAAAAGCAAAACCAAAATATTAGGCCTGACGTAGTTCGTTTAATTTTCTGCTGATTTGCCCTCAGCCTCTTTCTCTTAACTCTTCCCAGCTCCTGTGATAAGTTTCTACTTGTTGCTGGTTTTTTCCATAGTAAAACTTTTGTCCCAGTGCCAGCACATTATGTTCCTGGTTAGAGCCGTGACGTCAAATGGTATCTGGCTCCAGGCCAAGGAATGCTGCTGGGAAGGAGTGAATGAATGAATGGATTTTTCAATTCACATTGTAGTTGCCTCTTTCAGAGCCAGGAATCTGCATGTAATATTCAGTCAGCTGGCTAAGGTACATTATCAGGATTTCTTAATGGAACTACAAGGAGCTTCAGAGAGGATTCCCAATAGGTACAACAGCTCAGGAAAAATGTTATGGTAAACTTCAAGTTCAGAACTGGTTATGATGATGAGAACCATGAAGGAAGAAAGATCTGATTCAATGCACAGTGGCTGCTAAATTTTAAATATAGTAAGTGGAAGAACCCTGAGCCTGGAATAATTACTATCTAGTGTTCAGGAACTGAAGCAGACCACAAATTCCAAATTATAAATGTTCCAATGAGCTCCTGCAGTATGCATTTCTTTTAAAAATAATAGTCTTTACTATGGATGACAATCTACTTCTGTTACCTGTACATTTGCAAAACTGAGGGATCAAAATTACAATTCAAATCAGAATTCACCAGCATCTATTGTATGAAGTTTTAGTTATTGAGGTCGGTTTCCATGTCCTTTCTAAAGCCAAACTTGACATGGAAGGAATAACCTTCCTGTGATGATGCTGTACCTGCTTACCCTCAGTTCCATTACCCAGAATTCTCCAACAGCTGCTTGTACAGAAAGAGTAAATGGGATGTTTAGAGCACCCACAAAAATCAACTACTGCATAGGTTTGGCAGGAGAACAGAGCTTGCTCTTACATTTATAAGGAATGAGGGAATCCACATATGGAAGATACACGGATGAATGATGTGGCATAACATCCCAGCTGGGCCCTTCTGATGTGTGACACCAGGAACTGTTGAATTAAGGACTGTCTAGTAGTGCTCAGGGTTCTTTTACAAGATACAGAGAAGAACAGTACAAAGCTAACAAAGCTGTGCGCTCAAATGTTTTTAACGTTTTACTGTTTCATAGTTAAATTTTACTGTAATCCAGATTAAAATCCACTTCTAAATGAATTTTGCTAATTGTCGCTGCTCTTGCATGAATACAAAGGCACACTTTTAAATCTTCCCCTTGTAGGAAGTGATTACAGCAGTTATAACTATTTTGGCATCCAAAAGATGTACAATATCCTGCTGCAGAAAGATACCTGGATTCTTGGACGTGTTTGCGTTTTCTTTCAAAGGATTAATGCATCTTAGTGAAAGCGTGACTTCCTGAGTATTGTGTGAAGTGACAAATATGTTTTTCATGCCACATAAATCCAAAGATACATAAAAATCATTGTTCCGCATAAGTGACTAAATTCACTAATTAAGGCCCAGTGCATATTTACATACATCTTGCCTGTCACTCGGGCCACGCTTTTGGAGTCAGGGGGATTATTTGTATTAGAGTTAAGGACATACATAAGCTTTTGCAGCAGGGAGCTGAAAAGGTCTGAGTTTAAATACAAGCCTCTAAAAATCATGGCTGTGCCCTGCAGCATCCATCTGATTAGTCGTGTTTGGACAGTGGAGGAAGAAGATATTTTGTCATCCTTTTTTTTCTAATTTGGATGATAAAAACATAATAACAAAGATAACAATAGCAACACCCAGTCCCTCAAGGAGTTGGTGATACCATTTTCTTCTGCATATTATTTTGGACATTGTTAAGTGGGACTGATATGAATGTTTTTACTTTCTTGCCCCAGCATGATTGTTGGATGTGAGTCTTGCATATCCCTTTGCCATCACAGTTCACCTCCAGCTCTCGTGGATGTAACTGTGTCCTCTGAGTGGTGCACCACAAACAGCTTAGGTCAAGAGCTCTTTCAGAGGTGAAGGATCTCCTCACATGCATATGATACTGACTCTGAGACAATTCTCTTCAATACAGTTGGAAGAGAAGTAGTTTCTTGACCTTTCAAATAGGCAAAGTTCAGTGCAGAATTGGATTCAGAGCAAGGACTGGAGGAGCAAACAGCCCAGGCCAATGCATACCTCCTGCATGAAATAGGTACGACAGGAGGAGCAGCAGAAGTGGCTTCCACCCTTTTCTGAAGAAACCAGCAGCAAACAAAGCAAAATAGTTCAGTAGATCCTCTCAGAGGACACTGGCAGTGAAAGCATGCCAGGTTGTGTGATCTGTGACAGATCAGGCCGGGATATCTCACGCCCATAACAGCACTCGGGGTGTCAGCCGGTGAGCAGCCAATCTCTTGGGTCACATTCAGTGGAACCAGAACAACTTGTTGGGCTGGGGAATTTGGGATCCACAGGAGGGCTTGCAGTCACTTCTATCTGTTAGCAGGGCTGTAATTTTCGAAGTTTTGACATTGTAGCTTTGAGGATTTTTTTGTCAGCTGAGTGTGAGTGGACAGGGATGCGATGAACTTGTATCATGACTGGGAAACAGCTGTCAGAGCTGGGTGCAGAGCAGGGGGGAGCATTCCACTGACTGTAGCTCACGGACATACTTGGCTTCAGAGCAATGAGGTGGCTCTTGCTTATGCCTCCAGTAAGAGGCCTTTCCTGGGAAAGAAATACTGCTCAGCCATGGAGCCAAAGCATTTGAGTGTAACTGTGCCAGTGCTGGGACCTCGTGCTGCAGCAGTGCAGTGAAATGGAGTATAACACAACTGTCCTTCCAGAGGAAAACAGCTCTCACCAGCCAAGTGCTGTTTTACTGCTTTGTTCCTACCTTAGGGGTTTCTCCAAGCACTTCTCATGCACCCCTTCACACCTCTCACCTCCACAGAGGCCCTGGTGCAGACCCAGCCTAAGGCTTTAATGCTCCAGGGCTCCCCTCCTTAGAAATTGCAACAGCTCCTATTTTTCCCACAGAAGTAAAAGTCGCACTAGTGGGTGTGAGAATTTTGTGATGAGTGAACCTCAAAACTTCATGTTTTATTTGGGTTAGTTCCCCCAAATTTCCGTGCTGTTAGCCCAACCAACTCAGACTGGTTTGATCAGCAGAATTAAACATAATATAATAGGACTGGCTTATATGGTGGCACTTCTGAATCCAGACAGTGTGACAGCACATGAGTACAAAGAGGTGAATAATGACAATTAACTGGTCTTCCTTGAACCTTCCCAGAAATACTCTGTTTTATTCTCAGCAAAGGTTCAGAACTGCTCATGTTTTAATTGAACCACTTCACTCATCCTTAAATGAAAACAGTTGCAAACAGTGTCCAATGTACATAGCCCTGGGCACTGCACAACAATCAAATGAAAAGACTTCTCTTTGTCTTATTTATTTACTTGAAGCTAAAGAAAAATGCCAAAATTCTACCCTTGAATAAATCACTGCTTTTTACATGCTTTACCCCAGGCAAAAGTTCCAGTTTTTTCCTAACTTATGAGTTGTTTTTGTTTGTATTTGTGTTTGTATATTTTTTCTATCTTATTTGTTTACTTTTCCTGCTTCTTAAAATTGTCTCTTCTCTTTAGAAGTGGGGGAGAAGGAAAGAAATTGAGGTGAAACCACAACATGTTTTCATTTTCGTGTAACAAACAGATCTTTTTTCACAAGCTTCTTCAGGCACTAAATACCAAATACGGCTTGAGACAATAAATTATAATCTCCTTCAGAGAATGCAGAGCTGGGAAAAGAAGAAATACAAGTGTTTGCAACATGTTTCAAGAGAGATAGCTAATTGAGATTTCATTAACTCTACATTGTCTTATCATTTATGTTTGTAAAAGATAATCGTGGCATTACTTATTGTTTTGCTGCTCACTTTCAGTTCAACGAAGTCTTTACAAGTGTGAGTACATACCATTATTTCTGTTTTTCCAATGCATGTCCTATAAAATTTGCCAAGTCCCCATGGAAGTTAAGGCTGGCATGTTCAAAAGATGAAGTGTCTTATGTTAGTCTCACTGATGGCTGCTTGGTGGGTACTCTGTGGTGTGACTTGTAAGCAAGTTGAGTCTTAAGTAGAGCAACAGGTAAGGTAATCAGCCCTAGAGAAAACTCCTGGAGAGAGAGATGTAAAACATTAGTTAGCACCCATTTCCAAGAGGGCTGAATTACCTACAACAGCATCATCCAGGAGGATTCCCTTTCATGTGTCAGCACAGCGTGAAGAGGAGCAATTCATTTATACTACAGAAATGAAGTGATGTAAGGGGGCCTAAGTGTAAAGAGACAGAGCTTTGGATTTGTTCTGATTGATAAACTATTCTATATGTGCCTTTTGTCAGAGACTTGTCTTTAGTCACCTTTAGTCAGGATTAGCCATCATTTCATCAAGTCTCCCTGGAATTCTACAGCGGTACAGTCAAGTGAGCTGGATCCCAGTGTCCCCCTGTCCTCCGAGGACCCAGGTAGAGCCCAAGCAGACACATCAGAAGCAATTTAGTTTCTCCACCCTGGATTCTGTCACTGTGTCCTGGTTTCACCTCCTCTCACCCAAACTAGAATTCTTTCCTTCTTTGAGCATTCAGTGTAACATTCATTTCTTATCACCACATGAGCCTCACATAGTTATGTGCTCAAACAAACTGTACAAAAATGAACTGGGCAGGTCCTATAGGCAGCCAAAGCACTTAATTATCTGTGTCCTGCTTTAACAGCCTCTACTGAAAAATGTAAATGTCATTGATAATGAGATGATAAATGAGATATGGAGCAATTCCTGTCTTTGAGCCTGTAGGTCTTATAACTCCTCCTGCTGCTTCAGGAGTCAAAGGTAAACTGTGCATAGTGAGTTTTGTCCTTAGAAAACTGAACATTGAAAAAGAAATGCTTTGTTTATTAGATGAATTGGCTTTATCAAGGACTGCACTGATTATTTTAATTATGAATGGAAAAAAACCAGTCTGCTGTCGTTGCAGCTCTGTGTGTGTAGATTAAGTATAAGAAATGTCGAGGACGTCAGCTCAGTTAATAGGTGAGCCCCTGTGAGCTTTGTGCTGTGAGCAGGTGTGTGTTTGTAACTTTTGGGATGTAATAAAACATGTATTGGTTTACAAAATTATGTTGGGAAAACATCCCTCTTGGGTAAAGACTGAGCCCATTTGAAGAGACCCCAAGGGTGGACACAGACAATGCAAAAAGTGACCTTATGGCAAAAATGTGTCCAAACAAAGATGTGTCTCGGGTTGAAGGGATAAGTACCTGAAATCTGGAAAAGCCAAGCTTGATTGAAGAAATAGGTACCTGAAACCCTACAATCTACACCAACAGAAATCTCTTACTGTCACGACATCATTACTCGTAGTGAAAAAACGTACGTATTTGCTTAATGTTTGTGGTTTCCCAATCTTCTTATTACTTAATTGCTGTAAAATCAGCAGAAGTGGCTTGGTTAGGAGTTTGGGATTTTTTTTCAATGAAAGAATCCCAGAATCACAGAGTATTTGTGGCTGGAAGGGACATCTGGAGGTCATCTAGTCCAACTCCCCAGCTCAGAGCAGGACCAAGGTAGAGCAGTTTGCTCAGGATTGTGTCCAGTTGACTGTTCCTATGGCTGGAGACTCCCCAGGCACCTCCCAGGGCAAGCTGCTCCCATGCCAGAGCACCCTCACCCTTGGTCAGTCATTATGGAGTCCTTATTTGTATAAGAATCCATTGTAAAAATGCAACAGATTTTGACCCCTTACAGGTAATGGAAAAGGTGCTGGAAATGGAAACGTACCCACTGTTGGATGCAGAAAGGGTCTCTAAATTCTCAGAGCCTTTACAGCAGGTCCCTCCCATCTCAGTACCATGCTTTGAATAACAGAGAATGTAAATGGGACACACAAATTTACATGGTAATCTGGCCCTTTGATCAAAGCTGAGGTTTATATTACCAGATACTTCTCATTCCTTAGCGATTATACACAGGAGGGTTCAAATAATAACAATATCATCATGAATTTAAAAATCTTCAAAGACAGGAATTTCAGAATTCAGATTAATATTTAGAATTTTATCTTCAGTGCTTGTTGCATTTGCGACACCAACTTGTGATGTGAAAAATGTCCAGGTTATTCCTGACTGCCACTGAGTTCATGAGTGATCTTGGATAAACTATTCCTGCCTTGTGTTTCTCTTAACAGTCTTTGGCATATCCTTTCACCATTTATGTTCCTTATTTCTAGAGTCTGGATTGGATACACAGGAAGATCAAAGAGAAAAATTGTGTAGACCTCATGTCTTTACCACCCAATGAGATACTTCATCATTACCCACTGCCTTCTCTGTTTCTTAGGAGTTGTTCCATTGTTTTATTTTATTTTTTGTACTACAGACTTATCTCCAGTGATACAAATTTCACATTAGTGTAGTAATATGTCCACAGACAGGAATTGTAATGGAAGAAGGGGTTTTTTTCCATGTAGGTTTTTCATACCGGTGTTGTTGAATACCATTTTCAAGCTCTTCTTACATCTCACATTTGGAAGTTTCTGATCACTCTGGGCTCAAAGTTCCTTTGATGTGAAGGCCTAAGGAGACATAGAGGACATAAAAGAAGGGATTGCCATTCCAGCTCCTACCTTTTAATAGCAATTATGTCATGGAAACACAAAATGTCTGCCCCTGAAGTGGTTAGAAACGTGAACTGATTTTATATATACAGGAGACCTTTATAGATTAAACCACATGCCTGAAATGTGTCACAGCCTCCCAACACCTTCTGATGGCAGGTGCTGCTTCAAGATGAAAAGCTTAACTCTGTGTTAAGCCAGAAAGGTATCCAAGCAGAGCATTCCTGTGCTCTTGGTGGGATAACTACACGCTTCTCTGGAATATGTACTTCGAGAAGTTGAGGGGTGGGGTGTCAGGGTTATTGCCAGACCCGTCATTCCGCTCAGGTGTTTATTAATGGGATGTGGAGTTGTTGAGGGAATGCACAAACTCATTCGTCCTTATCAGCAAAAGTGTCCAAAATAAGTGCTGTCAACTGTCATCTCTGGGAGTGCTGCACATGCTGTACCCTGGGAGCGCAGGCACAGTGCAGTGAGGTTGTTTACTTTGCTTTTCTATCTTAGGAGTCCTCCAGGTGTGTTCCATGTGGGAAGATAACGAAGGGCGGGGGCTTGGAGGGAGGGAATGTTTAAGAAGTAGGATGATAATGAGCAAAGTGCTGTGTTGGGAAGATTTAACTGAGCCCCGAGTACAGGATCATTTTAAAAACCACGGCAAAGGCTTTCAGTGCAGCGGTGTTCAGTGTCTGCAAGCAGAAGTAACGCTACAATAAAAATAAAAAGATGAAAAAATAGTGCTAGAAGGCTGCATTTATGCAAAATTAAAGTCTAGTTCTAGGCTAAATTCAAGAAAACTGCCTTAGCTCTCTACCAACTGCACAGAACACATCAGGCACCCCAGCATGGTGGGGAGCAGGTTGTGAGGCAACCGAGCACACCCCAAGTGATGAAGCTTCCACTTCCACTCTATACTGTGGATATTTGCATTTATGAGATCATTTTGGCTGGCATGGATGAAACTGCAATGAAAATCCTATTGTACAATCCTGGGATGGAGGTTTCTGCCAGTTCATAAATGCATGCAATGGAAACAATGTTTCTGAATGAAATCAAAATGCTAAATGAACTGTTCAGTCATCTCAATGTTTCCATTTGGAATGCTGAATAAAAAGTCCTATTTCTAATCCAAGACGGTTTTTATTAGCTCTCAGTGCGTTTAACACAAGCACAGACCAGTTCTGGAATCAGCCAGGGTACAACTTGAATAATAGGGAAGTTATTTTCTGCATAAACACTAGATTTATTAAGGCCTGGTTTTCTCTCATGAAAGACTAGTTGCAACTAGCTTGAGAAAGTCATCAGAACAATTTATACATTCTCAGAATCTTTGAGAAAAGAAGGTGGGTTGGCATCACTGCACAAACACTGCTGCATTTAGACCTGTTACATCTTCCATGGAATGCCATGAGATGCTGGTGCAATGGTTACCTGCTCCATAACTTCCTTCTTCAGAATTTATCTAAAATTGGGGTCATACATATGCAAAGTCCAGCTGGGTAATTGAAACTAAAGATGGACAAGTGGCCACCTTTCGAAAATGAAGATTGCTTTTAATTTATTTTCTGTCTCATCGCTCCATTGGCTCACATTACCATCTGTTCCAGTCATGCTGTTTATCTTCCAGCTATTACCTCGCTGCTACTCCAGGGTTCTCCATCCCAGCCGCTCCCGAGAAATGGTCCCTCTCACTGCCAGGGTTCTGTTACACCACATGACTCACCAGCACAGAGAGATGGAGACGTGAATGATGTATCCAACTCCCATTAATCTTCATGCTCTTCAATAAAAGCTCATTTTTCAGTTGATCTCTCTCTGAGGGCCTGTTTAATGTTTCACACAGCGCAGGAACACTGCAACATAAGGTCTTACTGCAGTGCCAACATACACTGTGACTTTGTGCTTACGATAGAGCTTCGAGAGGGTAAATTTTGCTTTCTCCAAGAGGTTCAGCAGCTTCCTGCAGTTGGCTTTCTTCACTGAGTTTGTGTTTCTTAAAGGTACATTAAATTCTACACAGTTTTCTGCTGTTCTGTGAGAAAAACTAATTTAGAAAAAAAAATTCATATATCAACAAGTTTTTCCTGACTTTTTATTAGCTGAACCAAAACTGTGAAATATTTGCATATATTTTTCCCAGCACTTGTGAATTAACTTGGTTTGGTCATTAAATGTCTTTCAGCTGGTTGGTTTATGCTTATTTAATGAGGGTTCCTGAGAAGACTTTCTATGGAAGTTTATTATTAGTCTGGGTGCATTTCTAAATTGAATTTGAATCTTATTCTCTCAGGACTGAGAGAGTTTGTGTTTAACTTTGTACAGCTAATCCCACTGACTGCCTCTTTTGACGGTGTATCAGATCTACTTAACTCTGGCCAGCTGCTGGATTTTGGAACAAGAATTCATTTTTATTGAGTTTCAAATACCTAATCAGTTTAGAAACCTTTGAATGTGTAGGCACATCTATGTGCCTCTGTATGTGGTCACCAGAGGGGCTTACATAAAGGCAAAATGCAGGAGAAATTACTGTGCTGTAAATCTACCATTAGCTAAATTTGAGTCTTTTTGAACTGTTAAGCTGAACTGGTGCCAGAGCAAATTGTGTTGCTGGAACTAAGTAAATGCATATTGCAAAGTAAATGAAAAGTGTAAGGAATGTTGCCTGTTTGTAACTGCATTAATTTAATGCAACTGTAGGCAGTGCTCAATGTCATGATTGAATGCAAAGAAAAACAAAATCGTGCCTGATGAAAACATCTGGGTTCAAGTTTTGATGCCAGTAAATTCTTCCCCCACTGGTAAAAAAGATTGTAAAACCACATACTTTTTGGGTTATGTGAGTCATAGGAATGTTCTACAGAATGCTCCAGCTCTTCTTCTGAATCCATAGCTCAGGGTCATTGGCTGGCAATGGCTGTGTTCTGGGACTGCATCAGAGAGGGGTCAAGGGGTTGTAGCCTCAGTTGTGCTGAGTTTGCAACTGGCAGGTGGGGGAGAATTAACCTCCATTTCAATTCCCTGGAACTCAGAATCCAGAACAGTCCCGGACGTAACTCGGAGTAGCTGGAGATCTTTGCATAAGGATTGTATATTAATCAGTGTTTCTTTCCAGGAAGCTGGTTTATGCTTCATTTTACCTCTGCCTTCTTCTCTCTCTTCCGAGCCCTGGCAGTTGTGCCAGCAGGAGAGAGGGGAGCACAGATAGAAATAAGCAGCTGGGACTGGGTGAAGAATTCTTAAGGAGTGTTACTGCCAAAGGTCCAACCATAGGCTGAGCTGGGGCAATTGGCACAGAACATGGATGTACCTGATGTTTTCTGACCCTAAACACGGTGAGGATGTGGTTTCATGAGACAAGCCTTTGGTAGCAGCTTTGGGTATTTGTCAGTCCCAATGTCCCTGCACGGTGCAGTCACTTTATCACTCGTACCATCACACATGTTGATTTTTCAATCAGATCAGAGAAAGTGATCCAGCTGAAATAAAATACCACAAACCTCCCTTCTTGTAGCTGGATCTGTTGGTGACTCCTGTTCACTGCACCATCAAAAGGATGTACTTGCATTCCCAGATGTGGTGTGGGGGAGAATGAGTGGCCAAGGGCTGTTTGTGCACAGAGTGCAGCTTCACATTCACTGTGCTCAGCACTGCAGAGTGAATGAAGATATGGCTAAAATGTGTACAAGTGTGAGGTTCCACTGAAGACTCATATCTGAGATCAGCTTACATTGTTAGTGAAATGTTGAATCCATTCCTTTTCTGTAGGCTCTGGTTTATGCTGACATATATACCAAAGATAACCAAGAGAGACAAAACCATTGTAGCTCTATCTGGGGTAGCCTTATCTGAGCTATGAGTACCCAAGTTTGGTAGAGGTTCAATCCCTGATTACTTCAGAGGCACGGTGGTACATAAGCTCATAAGATGAGGAAAGGAGTTTCATTTGATAATAGAAATGTGAAGGGATATCCAGAGTATCCCACCAAGAAGATACAGAGTTACTGTCCTAAGTGAGCAGTGGTGGGACCAGGACTGGGAGGACTGGAATACTCCAGGTGGGTTCAGCTTGCATGTGTGACTCAGGTGTGGAAAGCCCAGAATTCAGAAGACAACTGCAGCAATATGTGGTGAAATGAAACCTGTGGCAGGGGGGAAAGGTGAACTCCATCTTAGCGGAGGCGCTTGTGCCGGCATCGTAAATGACAAAGTTAATGAGCTGTACATGGCAGGACTAGTGAAGGTTCTTTCATTGAATTATGAGAAAAGGAAGGATGGGGTGGGGATGTGCTTCTGAAATTTTATTCTGAAAATGAGAAAATGCAGGGTAGTCATCCTTGCCCAATATATTGCTTACATTTTTTTCCAGCAAAAACACCCAGTTTGTGAGCACAGGGACAGTGGAGGTTATTCAAAATAAACTCCCACTGTAACCACTTATGTTTAGCTGGCTTAGCCTTAGTCTCTGCTCAGGCCACAGTGCAGTCTTCAGTAGTCCCTCAGTCCAGTTTGCTCTGTCACTGGATCCAGTTTTTACAAGCAGGTGGAGTTGTGTCAGGATAACTGCAGCAATTTGGGCCAGCGCAGCACGATTTTAGGTCACGTCTGTGTGAGGTGCTTGGACTTTACTCAGCATAATCAGGGCTGAGATCCTAATTCAAACAACCCTGAGGGTATGTCTACACTAACTCAGAGGCACGAATGTGACATGTACGGGCTTGGGTAAGCTACTTTTAAACAATAGCAATGATGGAACAGCAGCATAAACTTTGCAAAAGATTGCCTAAGCACATTGGGAACTTGGTGCACGTGTGCAAGTGATGAGTTGTATTGAATTTCAGGCCTCTGCTGTCCCACTGCTGTCACTAACTATGATTGTAACGGTGCCTCTGCCTGCAGCACAGAAGTTCTATAAAGCTGTTTAGTTGCCCTGTTATAGAAAATAGGCCATTGACCGGAAAAAAGCCCAAATAATGTAAAGGCAACACGTCTTTGCTCTCTTCCTGATAGTGTGATCTGAGACTCAAAACCACAAGAAGCATTCACACAGTTTCCTGCTCACTAGAGAGTACATGTGTGACATCCTTTCAAGTCAGAAACTAGGTACAGGCTCTCGTAATGACCTCAGTGGAGGAGCTACATATCAGGTGGGGTTTTTTTTAGTGCTGCTCTGGTTTGAAATTAGATCAAAGGAAGGAAGCACTTTGCTCTTTCTAGTGAAATGTTTATCTGTCATAAGAAGCATGTGGCTTTAAAACTGTTTCTCTTGCCTGTCTCAGATGCAAAGAGTACGCCCTGGATTTAGTTCAATCAATTTCTTAATTAAAGACAGTTTTATGGTCATCTTGCAATCTTGTCTATTCCAATTTCAGTTGTTTCAGTTCATAAATAAGAATTTTCTGGGGAGAGTTTTAGGAAGGAAAAGAGTCTCACAAAGTAAATGTAAAATGTCTGCTGGAGAACAACTGGCTCAGTAGTCCTGATAATGAACTGGACAGCTTTTGTATGTAGCTTATCAGTTCTAATCCAACAGGCAGTTATTGCCTAAATTATAATCCTAATTGAACATCTCTTTTGGAGCCTACAGGAATGAGACAGTTTGTCTCATTTCTCTTTCTGGAGGCCAAAGATGTCTGTATTATAAAATCAGCTTTCTTATTATTCCTGCTCTAGATTGAAAAAAATCTGAGAATTCAGAACAAGCTAAGAAAAGAACTAAAGTGTCCTAGAGGAGGAGTTCAAAGCAATGTATTCATTTCACATATCCCAAACCAGATCAGATCTGGATATAGGGCCCCTCACTGTAAATATGAATCAATATTGGGATCTGAAGTCAGACATTCAGTGAACAATGAGAAACATATATAACAATGCAATTGAACAAATATAACATTGAAAAAAATTACCAGGCATTTTATTAGATTTTTTTACTTACAAAGTTCTAGAAATATTTCTCTAAAGTAGATATATTCAATTAACTCAAAGAAATCCAATAACTTATTTTATGTAGTAGGTCAGGTTGTGCAGTATGTCCTTTTGACCTGCTGAGATGCTTAGAAACATCCAGAAGAGGTTCCTCTAGCTGCATCTAATTGTGATGTGATGTATTACATCTTGTCCTGTGCCAGGGGTGAGTAGAAGGTTCTGACGCACCTTTCTCAAGTGCTGCAGGGAGATGGGAAAATAAAGGCAGTTACAGCTGACAAGGAAGTCAGACTGTGGTTTTGTGTTTGTCTGTGTTAATCTGTATCAACTGCACAATGAATCAAGCTTTAGTCACTCGTTAGTTGGCAGCTACATTGGATTGATGGTTTATTTCTGCATCCTGCAATGTGTGACCTTCCAGATTTGAGGGACACTCCACTTTTGCAGTCTGAGAGGGCAGCAATACCACATCTACAGTGTATGGCACATTCATAGTTATCACAGGAAACAAGGCTTCCAAGAATTAGTCTGTTTTCAAGGTTACTCTCCATCCTATTAGAGGTAAAAATCAGAGACATCAGAAATGGCTTGGTGAATGTGGGCCTTGCTTTTAGAAAGTGATGAGCTCCAGGGAATGCTGTGTGCAGTTACCCTGTAAGCAAAGGGCAGCTCCTGCTCAGAGCCAGGATACCTGGGGTATGACTAGGAAGGGAGTTTCATTTGATAATAGAAATGTGAAGGGATATCCAGAGTATCCCCCCGAGGAGATACAGAGTTACTGTCCTAAGTGTGCAGTGGTGGGAGCAGGACTGGGAGGACTGGAATACTCCAGGTGGGTTCAGCTTGCATGTGTGACTCAGGCGTGGAAAGCCCAGAAATACCAGGATACCAGGTCTAGGAAAATACAGGTGCTTCAGAGGTTGTAAATTAATAACATATAAATTAATTTGATAATGTTCAGAGAGGATTATCCTTGGGTTTGGAAACTCAATAGCAAAAGCTCATTTGCGAGCATTTGAGAATCAGCTAGAAGCTCCCAGTGCCATTTCACTTTAATATATTTGACATATAAGACATGTTTTTAAGGCCAACAGTCTAGAAACACTGTGGGGATGGAACCTAAAATGTGAAAGCAAGGTGAAACACAGTAAAAGTGGTCCCACAAGGAAAGGCAAGAACTTAAATAGATTGCTATTCCTGTCAAATTAAACCTTTAACTGCCTTTTGCCCTCTCTATGTGGTTTTTTTTTGGTAGGTTGGCTAACTGACCTTTTGTAAACTGTTTATTTCATTCTCCAAGAGGGACTGATATATGAGATATGCAGATGATCTTAGCTGACTATTCAAGGCTGCTTACACGTGTTTACAAATATTTCTGTTTACTCAATTTGTGGCAGCTAATACTGACTTCCAGCTGTTTATCTGGCTGCATTTTCATATACTTGTGTTAAGGACTCACTATGAAAACCTGAAGAGAATAGAACAAAGCAGTGAAGTCATGTAAAACTAATAGAGAAACCTTTCCAATTTATATTGTTTTGATATAAAATTGTAAATCTTGAGGCCACATCTGTTCAGAAACCAAACGTTTTTGTGGGATATAATCTGAAATCATCAGTGTCAGCACAGGAACCTTGTACTAGAGAGGGGCAGTGTTGGTTTGTGATACCAGGAGTGAGCTTCCACAAAGATAACCACAAAGACGTAGGTTCACCGTGATCTGGCTGCGTGTGTGCACAACATGTGCTGATGATACTCTCTGGAGGCCACCTCTTAGGTAAATAAAGGACATTTGCTGGCTTGTGTGTGTTGTGTGCTGACAGGAGTCCATAGTACCAAAGGATTCATTAGACCTGTTTTGCCTGGACCTTACAGAGATTTAGATTTAAAAAAAAAACCAACAAAACAACTCAAATTGACTATAACTTTATGAAGCCATCTGACAAATGTCTTACCTTGGAAGTAGAAAGTGAAAGTAGAAAGTGTGGAGCGTGGTTTCAGTCTATATCTTGCTGATAGAGAGCATTAATAAAGATAGTAGATTTAAATTTCACTACCTGAGTGTAGTGAAACATCCCTGAAGCCTGTGAGTGTCTCGATCCCAGGCTCAGATTCCAATTCCCCTTGAGCTCAGCCTCAGGCCAATTGCAAAGGTCCTTGACGTTACTTTAATCACGATGATCAGAGTAAGAGCTCAGTGAAATTCATTTCAAAGCCGTGACACCTGTGATAATGATTTGAAAATGAAACATTTGTTTTTATTTGGTTTGGGAAATGAGATTTAGTAATCAGTTGACTGCAACAAAATGAAATGCACTCCCTTGGCCACTCCTTAAACTGGGCAAGGGCTACTCAGGTGAGCAGTGTGCCAAATGTCAAGACTTGCAGCTTGTTCCAGAAGACTGTGTGTCACACACCATTGCTGAGGTCTGACAACCAGATGTGACTTCTCTCCAAGGTCACTCTTGGCAGCAAAAGCCCAGAAGACTCAAGCAGATCTCTCATTCTCCAAATCATGCAACAATGTGACATGTGCATGGCCCTTTTTAGCTCTTTTGATAAGATTTTCAGTGACATGCTCTCGTTTGTTTAATGTGAATCATTAACTCCTGGAAACCTGTGATACTGTATTCTTTGTGAAAAAGAGGAAATTTTTGGAGGTGGGAGGAGGTGGGGACAAAGCAAAGTAGAACATCTGCCAGAGAATACTGTGGTATGGTAATGGTAAATGATCAGGCTCAATGTCAAGCACCTGCAATAAGCTTGGCTCTGCAGCCTCTCTCAGTGTGATGGGAAATGGGAAAACAGTCCCACATTAACACTTTGCTAGATGATTTTTTGAACTTTCTTCTAAGCCTGGCTACCAGTGATTTGGGAGCTGGAGCTTCCCGTCAGTGGTTGAGGTTATCCATGCAGTTTGCATGGCAACAGTGACTGGCTCTGCCTTTCCAAAACAGCAACACTACAGTGTTTTCTGAGTCCTTCCTCACTTGGGAGCAACTGGAATTCTCCAGTGCAACCAGGGGTTTACAAGGGGTTGTATAAACTCCTTTCTTCCATGTAATCTCGTTCCTGGTCTATTTTGTCTGCCTTGAAACCGATAATCAAAACCGGAACAAGTCTGTTCTCCTGAAGTGTTTGCTGCCTTACTTCACCCCTGTTGGATGAATACATTTTTGCATGTTCAGTGGAAGAGATGATTTGGAACAGAGAAAGGACCAAGATGGAAAGTACTGGATGCCTGAAAGTGTCTGTGTCAGAGGTGCCTGGTTGTGAAATATTTGGCTGCAGGCAGGACTGCAGTTCCTGAGCTGTTCTTTCACTTAACATAAGGAAATAATGCCATAGAATCAGAATGGTTTGTGTTGGAAGGGACCTTAAATGTCATCTAGTTCTGAGTTCATCTAGTTCATCTCCCTGCTGTGAGGGAGAGTTTCCCCTTTCTTTTTCACCAAAACCTACTGAAGCAGTCCTCTAGAAGATGTGATACTGTCTGTGCCATGTAAATGTGCCATGTGACAGCACAGAATGACTGTGACAGAATAAATCATGTCCCTGCCTTTGGATTATCATGTTGCTGCTGCTTGCCATGTTTTGGGGTATGACTGGGAGACAGATCACCATGAGGCTGCTTCTCCTCCGTGGGAACCCTGACACGGAGCGTTCTATGGCAGGCCCTGGACTCATGTCTCTGGTCTGCTCATGAGACCAGTGCAGAGAAAAGATGAATGAATCTTTTCCTGCTCTTTTGAAAGCCTCAGCGACGTTTTCCTAGCAGAGGAAAGCACAGAATGCGATGTTGCATCTTGCAGACACCAGCTTTGCTGAATCATCCCTTCTGGTCCTGGGGGCAGGGAAGTGTTGGACCATTTGCTGACCACACTTGGAGGATCAACATCCGTGACAGTTTTGGGAGGGGAATAACATTGTAGCCAGCATTCACAGGACTTGTGGTGATTAAAAGCAGGACTACCATGCAGTGGGTAATTGTCCACTGCCCTGCTGACGAGTAGCTGTGGTGTTTGAACTCTTGTTTGTTCAGACTCTTCTTTTCCTTTGTTTTTGAGGGGTGGTGGTGGTGTTATGTAAGGTCATGAGCAGAAATACCCAATTCTATACACTTTTACTCATGTAATGATGGCCTTGGCTTGTCCTCACTGTTTATTTACAGTGTGGCCTCGTGGCTTAAAACAGAAACAGAACTTTCTGAAACAAACACTTGCTCTCTGTTTCTCTCAGGTCTCACGCACGCTTCTAAGAGTTGACCTCTCTGGGGTAAGCTTTACACTCCGGGCCAGCAGGCCAGGTGGGTGCTCAGCAGGACACACCTGGGTGCTCAGCAGCTCTGCAGGGGTCCGTGCTCCTGCTGGAAGTGAGCAGGGACTCCGGGACAGGCTCCCAAGAAATCCACTCTCGCAGCAGCACTACCTGGCACCGAACGTGCTGTACTCTCTCCAGTTCTTCTCATTGGGGTTTTTCGACTTAATTTCCATTTCACAATAATGTGCTTCTGCCAACAACACCAAAGGCATGTCAGCAGTAGCTCAAAATGCAATTTTCTTGTCATGTACTGTTGCCTAATTATTTATATTGCTTATTAGAAATATGGATAATTTAACATAATCTGCTGTGGATCGAGGCAGAGACAACCGTACTCTACATGTATTTCAAAGAGAAAAAACAGATGAAGAATATGAAAATCAGCAGTCAGCATTTGACATCTCTGATAGAGCTTTATTTCTTCTGCCAGGCAGGTCTCTTGTTTGTTTTCTTACTTTCACATGTCTAGAAAAAAGGATTGGGAGAAACAGTTAGATCCAGCCTTTGTATTTAGCATAGTAAATCATGTGGCTCAGCTGCTTTGCCATCATTATTGCACTGAGCCAAATTTATCCCAGTGCACATCTACTGATTTAAACCAGAAATTAATTTAGCACATAACTTTATTTTTTAGAAAAAAATACTCAAGTAGGGTGGAACTACAACTATAATTGGAATCAGAGTCTGAAACAAAAAACTTTAAAGGCCAAATTCTCCTTAGAGGACCTGATCTTAGACATCTCCAGTCCACATTAAAAAAAGAAGGGAGAAGAGTTGTGGTCTATTGTCTCTACAACTGGAATATATGATGTCATACTAAAACTCCAAAGTAACTCCCAGTGAATAAACATTATCACCAAAGAACTGTGCCTGTATGGTTAAGAATCATTTAGTCACTGGAAATTACTGCAGTTTAGGAGTATAGAAGACCTTACAGGACTATGCAGCAGTTACAAAGTAAGTTTGAAATGTTTCAGTCTATATGTTCTCTGAGGGCTCTGTTTTAAAGAAAATACTCCACTGACATATCAAATGTCTTCGAATTTATGGGGTCAGATAGCTGATCTCTGTGTGTCCTTCAGATATTCCTGCACACACCTTCAGCATGTCCCATTTTTTACTTGGTCACACCAGTGAGGAGTCTGTTCCCACTGCTTCCTGAACATGTTGAAGTAGGGCAGCGTTTCATACCTGAGCTGTAACTGCACCTGGTGATGGCACGTGGGTTATCCTCGTGCTCCCTGCTGCGTGGGATATTGAGCACAAAGGCTCATGTCCCAAGGCTGGCTGGCTACCTCCTACCTCTGATGCTTTGTGCTATATTCTTCCTCTAGTTTCCAAACATGGTACAAAAGAAATTTGGAGGGGAAAAAAGAGTAAGTAGAATATTTAAGATGCAAAGTTAAGTAAAACAAGAATTGAGTAAAAGATGAAGGCAGACACCCAGATATCAGAGAGAAAGTTTTAGCAGTGACGGTTGAAACATTGGCACTGTCAAACACAGAGGAAGATTCTCCATGACTTGTCTTCTGTGGAATACTGGATACCCTTCTGAAAGGCCTGTTGTAGCCAAACAATGTTACCAGTCCCATTAAAATGTCACTGGGGTAATACTGAAGGACTAATATTTATAAGGGTCAGACCAGAACAGGGATAGCCCTTTCTGTCTTTGAGTCATGTCAATGTAAACTAATAAAGCTTCAGGTTGGAATTTATAGCAAAACAATTTAAAGGTGCAAATAATGTGTGATGCAAAAGGTTTTATTAGGGAGATGATGAATTAGATCCGTGGAAATTACGGCTAAAAGAATTACAGTGAGAGAAAACCTAAGAAGGTGAAAGAGAAAACCCTATTTACTGAGCATCTGGCTTAAAGGGCTAAATCAGCCATGTCTGGATAAAGATCTAGTAGTAATTCTCACAAGCCACCTCTGAATTCCAGTAGACACAGTACTGGCATTTCTGGGCTGGAGTGACTCTCAGGTACATTCTGCTGAGGATAAAGGGAGGCAGTTCCAACAGCGAGGAGGAAGAGGAACAGGGAAAATCCCAAGCACCTTCCCATAAGCCACCTGAAGAACTTGTCTCACGAGCCTCAACTGTTTGTTTCCATCAATACCACCCTTTGTACACAAAGAAACAACCCATGCCTGGACCTGCTGGTAGCAGGGAGAGCAAAACAGCCGGGGGAGCTGAGACGTGTGTCAAGACTTGCTCTTGCCCCACGAGTGATACAGCCAAGGGCAGGGATGAAATATGGCCAGCCAGCCCCTTCTCATATTTTCATTGGGTTCAAAGCCTTAAGATATTTCAGTGATGACAATTATGGGGTTTTGTTCTTTACCTTCTGTAACTGGAGTTTTAAGATTGCCTCAAAGTATTACCCTTCACGAAGACTGGATTTTTTAGGGGCAGCATGAGGGTTTCTGTTAGTTTCTACATTTATATGGTGGAAGAGGCCAATGTGCCACTCACTGGCCTATGGGTGACCAAGGAGTTTAATGTGGTTTGTGAGAATGGCTGAAGATAGGCAAAACATGCATCATCTTGGCAGAAACAAATGTGCTCCTGCTGTGGACATCACATGTTGGACAGATCCTGCACAGGATTGAGTCTGAACTGTAAAAATATGTCCAAGAACCAGCTGGACACTTCTGGGGGATCACGTTTAGAAAAATACTAAAATATTGCCAAACTGAGAACAATCATGAGTTATCTGGCCAATAGCTGGGTGAACACTACTGGCAAGTATTCATTTGACTAGTTTGTTTCCATCAGCTTTGAGTCATCTGCGTGTTGTGTCTTCATTCCTCATCTGGTTGCATTCCTTAGTCAACTCAATTATTTTTAACATCGCTTATTTAATTTTTATTCTTGTGAGCATTACTTATCTGTGCTGATGGAAACAGTGATACTGGCATTTCTGAAGTTGCTCTGTATGTTCAGTATCTGGAATATAAATGGTGGTTTGTGATTCCAGCAGGGTGGTTTATGATCCACACAGTTCTTGCCCAGGGAATGACAGCACTGCTGTAAATGCTGATGATTTATTGCCTTGTTTTGTGAGTGGCAGGATTTGGCTGGACCGAGTCAAAACCTGCCCTGTTAGAAGTTTTTTCCCTCTGGAATAGATCAGACCTACCTGGGGGTAAACTCCCAGCTTAATAAGAAGGCAAGCATTCCTTCAGGAATATCCCATTAGGGAACTTTCTTACAAAAAGAGAAAACAAAATCCAGGGCAAGATCATTTCTCCCCTTCCCTAACTCTGAGGTTTTCTGGGATCACTTTTTATGTTCATCCTCATTGCAGCACTTACTGTGGAGAGGAATAATGGAAGCAAACAAGAGAAAGCTGTGGGAAGAGGAGCATGTGATGGGATACAGCAGAACTGATACGCTGGGAAAATGTGGAGTTAGGATTGATTTGGAGGTTCCGAAGCAGCCAGAAGTGTGAATAAGCACCTGCAGAATAATATTGTCTCCCTCTGTATTTCCTGGGGGGCTGATAATATGAAACATGATGCAAAAACCTCCTGGGGGGGTGACAATATGAAATGTGATGCAAAACTTGGAAGGGTGAGGGGGTGGATTTGAAAAATCAAAAGGCAGATAGATCAAAACTACGAGCTGAACAAAACTAATTTCCTGATTTTGCATCATTCTTGTAACTGCCTGCAACCTGAGTATCATTTTATACCTGATAATTGCTACAATAATTCCTGTCACTCCTGAAAATTCACCTGTAATAGTGGAGAGAATATAAGCAGAAATACTGATGCAATGGGTGATTTTTTGTTTTACTGTCTTTAGGATGGTATTAAAAGCCATCACAAGCAACAGAGATTCAAGGCAATGCTCTTTTCTCATTTCTCTGTATTTCAATATGATCCACTCGATGCACTGTTATAACTTGAAGCAGGGTTTAAGGCAATATAAAAGGATAAAAAGTAGCACAGGTTTCTGAAGTGTCATCAGGTACGTGCTTAAATATATCTGGTATATGTATATGAACATATATGCAAATCTGTATTATGTATATCCACAGATGTCTATACACATGCAGTTCCCAACACTCTAAAGCCCTGATCTCTGGCTTTCTTATTAGACACGTGGGATCAGACAGTTTAGATTTATATAATTTAGCATCTCATTTACATACACACAAATTATACTTAATTTGTCTTTAATTACTGAAAGCATGTTTCCTTAGAATTGTATAGTTCTTTTCCTGTCTCCTTTAATAGAATTCCTCCTGCTTCACCTGGCTGAAAGGCCTTTTAGGTGAAATCCTGGTTTGTGGGAAATCTGATTGAAGCCACAGTAGCACAGCAACCAGCAATTAAAATTAAGCTGATGCAAACAACAAGAACAGCAAATGTAATCAAAAGCCAGACCAGACACTCTGCATTCTATGGGTTTTTCCTCATTCTACTGGGAATGGTTGGATTTGCCTTGGCCTTTCCTTCAGGCTTTCTATGATTCTTATTAATTAATTTGTACTTTTAAATTGCCGTTGCAAAAAAGCCTCTTCAGCTTTGCCTTTTCAGTTTTGTTTTTCCTCCTTCTTGCAGCTCTCCCTAAATGCCTTCATTGTTTACCTACTACTGGTTCAAACGAGGATAAGTTGATGCTTGTGTCTGTGGTACAAGACATCTTATTTAAATTTAATTGTGATCATAGCTTGTTGATGTTAATGATTAGGGTTGTTGATCCCTTTCCCATTGGAGACAGCCAGGATGGAGGGTTCCGTGGTGCTGGGCAAAGGGTGTGACATCCCTATGGACTGGCTCAGTGTCCCGGGATGGAGCTGGAAGGTCCTGCCCTCAAACTAAGACAAAGAGTAAACCATGAACTAGGGAAAGAGACCTGTGGTCCCCAACTGCTGCCACGGTGGCCGCAACAAATGTGTTTTACTTGGAGCAGAGTGAGGGTGTTCATACTTACGTTCCTGTGGTGCAGCAGATGAAGGGTAGGTGACTTTATAATTAGGGAGTTGGCAGCCACAGGCCAATTCCAGCCTTCTGCAGCTCTTTCCCAATAGTGACATTAAATTTATATACCCACATTTCAGCTTCTCTGACTCCCAAAGTTCAAAACGTTCAACTTCAGACTCCTGTAATGTTGTTTTTCTTAGTGTGCAATTGCAGCCAAATCCTGAGACAATTAGGTACAGATATTTCAACTTCACGTGTAAGATTTTGTCTCTGTGAATCTTCCTGCTGTCAGGGTTTGGCCTCCTCTGTAATCGCACTGGTATTTTGGGGTCCTGTGTGTTCCATTCTTTCTGAAGCACAGGACCCTTGAAAGGCTTCATCCAAGAGCATCCATGGTGCTCTGGCATGTGTGCTGTCTAACTTTTTTAGTCTAGAAGGTGGAGATATTAATGTTTGTTGCACCAGCAGGAATGCAACATGTGGAACATGATCTTATGTCATATTATGTCCCAGTGCCACAGCAGCATCCCCTGAAATAAAGCAGCATCAGGCACAATGACCAAGAATCCCGGAATTTCCCATGAAGAAGTGCTATCTGCAAAACAGGTACACCAAATCCAAGGTCTTGCCAGTGAATACACAATCCAAAAGGAGGTGCCAGTGGTGTGATTCCTACATTTGCAGCTGTGCCCAACGACCAGTGGGTTTGAGCTGAGTTCCAGCAGCACCTGCAATGCAATCCCAGTGCCACTCTACAAACACAGACCAGCCTCGAGGAAGGGACTCACTGCTGGGCTTCACAACACAGCAGGCCCGAGGTCAGTAGACAAATACTGCGTGTTGATAAGAAACCTGTGGAAATAAAAAGATGTTATCACCTGAAATTTATGGTTGTTGACATGCACATCTATTGCCGTCGTGCAAACAATAAATTTGGTTGCAATGCAACAGTAGAAAATTCTCAGCGTGAAGTCAGAGAGAAGAATGATAGGGAGTTCTTTCCAGGATCTGAGAAGAAAGGAGTTTTTAAGGGGGGAAAATGGCTTGAGGGAAAGTCTAAATTTAGAAACAGATCTTCATGTTTAATAAGATAAATATAAGGCTGAGTCAACAGTAAATATATCCCGGAGATTAAGGATGAAAGTAGAGCAGACATGAAGGAATCTCTTTCTCACAACTCAGGAACATCAGGACAAAAAGGCTGGTTTCCAGGACCCAAATCTGTTTCCCAGCCTGCTGAAGCAGAAGTGTGCCCAGAGAGGAGATGGGAAGCTCTCCTACTGTCACCAAACCTTTTTGTAACCATCATACAAACAACCAGCGCAAGAGGAGTAGTCAAAGTGTCGAGAGTGAAAACCACATCCTGGATCCACACCAGTAACAGAAATAGGGAAGAAGAGACTGATTTGGAGAGCACCATATTTCTAAGATGTGACCCTGTTTTTCCATGGGAATGAGTTATGACAGACTGACTGCAGGGTTCTAATCTGTGCTTTTCTGACAAGCCGGTGCTTAAACAAATCTCTGAGCAATGTGACTCTCGAAAGGAAGGATGTAGCAGCTCACATGAATTTGGAGGGCAGAGCACGTGTTGTAGGGATAGTTTGGAGAAGGCGTGAGGAACACAGCCTGTTGGCATGTGGATAGAGCTGGCAAGGGACAAAGGCAGAACCTCTGGAAATGTTTCTCTCCATGTGAAGGACCAGCTAGGCTTGCAAGCAGGGAATCGTGTTACGTGGCATGTGGCACAGAAAATAGCAGCTTTCTTCAGAATTTCACCTGAGGGCAAGGAATTCAGGTGAAAGCAAATCATAGATCCCCATTATATTGTTAGTCCTGGACCTTTTAGCTGTTGCATTTGGTGCTTTCTAAGAAAGCTTTGAACAGCCTTGGATGGGAGATTGATGAGTAACACCTTGAGGTAAACTCTGCAGCAAAAAGCTGAGCAGTTTTTCCCACCTCCAGGTTTGGTGTGAATCTTATCAACATTTCCTTTGCCGTTTAACCCTTTTTAATCTCGTTTTGACTGGCAGGAGGTTTTCAGTTTCGCACTCTTTTTATACTTGGTTCACCCTGTTGCCCATTACCTCACTGCTGGGCTCTGCTTTGCATTTTATACAGATTTTGTTAGCTTCAGCTGAGTGCCATTAGTCACAACTAAACCCCAAACTCAACAACTGCATATAAGAATTTATGCTCTAAGGAATTTCTCATCCATTATAGTAATGGCCAAGAAAGTCCTTGGAAAGCAATCCTTAAATGGATTCACAAAGGGAAAGGCTGGGTAGTAGCAGCAGCGTTTCTCTGGCACTTAGGGCCTTGTCCTGTAAGAGGTTTGTCACTTCAATTTCAAATGGATCCTTAAAAAGATAATTATCTCAGTCATCTCAGAGCTTGTATAGAAAAATAATCTTCTTATCCAGATTTTCCACCAGTCCAGTGGTTTAGCTCAATTGGCTTTACTGAAGCAATATTTTCTCACTTTGGCTGAGGATCAACTTGGGTGCTTTGACTTTTTGATGTAAAATATTTCCAGAATGAAAGGTATTGTCCTGGTCTCTTACAGGAGGGTAATAAGGAATACTTACTAGGATAAATCCTGTTGGATCAGGCTCCAGCTGTTTATCTTTGGGACATGCTGACTGAGGCATTTCATGGAACCTGTTAGTTGACAGAGAGGGAGAGAGGTAAGAGGGGAGTGTTTGCCCTTGTGTGTTTGCCTTCCCCTGTGCTGCACAATCCGTTCATTCCACTTCTCATCCGGGATGTATAAAATACAAGTGCAGTACCTACTGCTTCACTTGGTATCGAGCAGGGGGCTTTAGCAGACCTGACTTTGAATGGAACTTGCATCATTTCCCTTCTCCAGGAAGAGGGAACTGCTCATCCTTTCCACTCCCTGATGCCATGACAATTATGCAGTCACATGGGATGCTCTTGTTCACTCTCCCTGTTCTTTTATTCCCCTCACACAGCCTCCTTCACCCGTGGTTTGGCTGTGTATCTATCACTTAAAATTGCAGAACTGACATTTCATCTCTAAATGGACATTTTTGTCCAAATATTTAGAAAAAACAAACCCAAACTCTGAGATTAGGGATTTTCTTATGTAAAGCAAAAATGAATGGTTTTTTTTTGTCAGGCTTCTTAGCAACTATAGAACAGATGGTGACACCTTAGTTTTCATTGCCCTCACTGTGCTCAGTGTTCCCTCAAATGCCACTGTGCTGCCACCAGAGCTCTTCCTCAGCTCACTGGGGAGCAAAAGCTCAGGAGTTCTGGTTATGGATCTGTGTTCTTATTGTTGTGGCAGAGCAGGGCTGTGTCCCATGACTTTTCCATCATCTGATGTTCCCTGTGGTCAGGACTCTTACTAAGTAGGTGATATGTCTGAAGTGCCCAATCTGTTGTGCGTGTGTTTACAGAGCTACTGTACTATCCCTGTGCTTTTAGAGAACACACAGATCTACAGCTGAGCACTGGAAGCACCTGGAAACTCATGTGGCCTGGAAGAGGCTGCCACTGCCAGAGAAATTCCCAAAGATGAATTATCCATGTGGGCCATACAGAGACTATATGCTGGACTCTGTGTTTTATGTCATGAACTCTTTCGAGACAGAAAACTTTTTTTCTGTTTGTAGAGCACCTAATAAAATGTCTCATGATCCAAGACTGGCCTATAAACTTCATTTATGATGGTAACATGTTAAATGTATATCAAATTTATGCTGTCCCCTTATACAGGTCTGTTTGTTTTCTGCTGCTTTGTTATTCTCCTAATTTAAATCATAGTGTAGTTTGTCTGAGAAGTTTGTCATGGAGGAGCCTAGAGACCCTTGTCAGTTAAAGTGCAGGGGAGATGGAATACTGAATCAGAAGTGAAAGATGAACCAGGTAACAATAGCTTGGAGTCAGGAGAGAGCAGTGCCACCTGAAATTAAAAATATTGTATCTGGGCTAGTAAAGTTCCCTGTAGTGTTTTTACAGTAAAATTTTGATCGATGGAAGGAGGAACCAAAAGAGTTAATGATCGTGTTAAAAGCGTTAGCCATCAGAACCCTGACAGCTTAATTGCTGTGCTGACAGCACGGGCTGTTTCACTGCTCTCATGGGATTTTCATCTCTCAAACTTGTAGTGAATTAATGGCTGGGACTCAGACACACCTTTCTGGCAGGAGGATGCGTGTAGGTGGCACAGCAGACAGGCAATAAGGAGTTACAGGTAAAAGCACCTGTCACACGGTCTCAAGACTCCCTTTTGTGGAAGGGGATCAAGCCCACATTTAAAGGTGTTTCAGAAAAGAATAAACAGAAGTTGTTCTAATTTTATCCAGTGTTTATTTTGCGGTTAATCAAGCTGGGTTTGATTTTTGTTTCCATCTTGAATAAAAGAAGAAGAGATCCAAGCAGTCTCTAATCAGAAAGCAAGAGATGAAGTGTATTTCTGTGGAGAGATTGGTACTGACCCTTAGCAGCCACTTTGTCTTGTACATTTGGACTTACAGTGGCCTTCTTATTTCTATGCAGAGACTGCCATAATTTTTGAGGCTGCTACATTTAATAGTGCTGCTGCTGAATACAGAGTCAAATACTCTAAATATCAGCTCAGGTAATTTGTGGTATGAAACCCTGGAACGTAATGAATTCCATTATAAGATGCTTGTGAAGATAGGGAAGGATGCAGCTGAATTCTCCTCAGGCCATTTCTTTGGAAATTCCACTCCGATGTTGCTTCTCATGTTATACAATTATTTGCAGATTCGAGGAGCCAGAATTTTTAATGCTGTCTTCATACTGATGGGCAAGACCAAGATGGGAGCTGTGGCCAGAACCCAGCCCTGGCTATTCTAGCAAACTAGGGGGGGTTTAGTAACATACCTGCAAGAACTGAGCACCCAATTTTTATGGAGGATGCAGAAATGCTTTACAGCAACTTTAGCTGCAAAAAAAGAAATACTCTCATGACCTTCCTAATCTCTCAGGCTCTATCAGTTTACCAAATACTTTAGGTTGGCAGATAGAAAGTAATAACACTAATTTAATTTGCACAGCAAGAGCTGGTCCTTATTCATGTCCCCTTTACGGGATCATGGTGTCCATCTGCTGAAGGATGCTGCCTCAGTCTGAGTCAGGAACAAATTTAGGATTTTGCAATCTTTTTTCCCGGTGAAAACCAGGATTTTCCAACTCAGTCTTTTCATACATCACTTGCAGCTCTCACCCCCCAAACACCGAGGGATTCACGGAACCTTTATTGCACTGGGGCAGTTTTGTGCCTTATGTCATTTTCTTCAAAACAACTGACCAATGGTTCAACACACTTGATTTAATAACTGTCATGGCACATGGCCAGGCTGGGGGATGGCCAGGGGCTGGTCAGCTTTTTGGCTGACGTTCCCTGAGGGATCCATAACAGCTCAGTGTAGCGGTTGCTTCCATTCGGCTCTTTAGAGCCCTCATGTACGTGCTTGGGGAAGCAGGAAGGGGCTGTTTTTTACAGATGTACAGCGGGACAAAATCCCCACCAGTTCCCAAAGCAAACATGGCCTGGTCTTGTTGTAAGTGTATAACAGCGGTAACTTGAGAATCTGCTCTGAATTGGCTAAGGATCAAGGATATTTTTAAGATACAAGGCTCAATCAGCTTCAGCCAGTGAGGATAGAACAAGATAGTGGAATTTAAAATGGAAAAGGAAATAGATGGAGATGTCTATAGACTAAAGGAAAATATGGCAGTAAAAATTGCAGTCCCAATGTGATCTGTATGATGTCTCTGGCACTACACTACTCAATGGCTTGTGTGCTTAGTTCAAATACAGGTCCTGCTCTAAACTCACATTGGCCTGGGGACTTCAGAAGGGGAGGAGAACAGATTAAACATGAAGGAGGAAGTGGAGGCAGGGAAGAGTTTGATAGTTCCAGATGAATGATGTGCAAGTAAACTATTCAGGTACTTACAATCCATGTAAGGAAACAATAAGTTCTCTTAAATTGAATTTAAATAGAATTAAAGCAAAACCAGTTAATACTGTGGAGAGAAAGTGCTAATTTTATTTTGTATGATACTCACCATAAGTTTAAGTGTCTTAACCATGGCATTACTATCAGATGTGTATGAGTAAGGATGAAGTTCTTGATAAGGAGACTGGAAACTATGGATTAGCTCCTGTAAGAAAGCTGTGGTAGATCTCTATATAATAATGTAGAACTAGTTATAGAAAAGTGTTCCAGGAATTGTATAAGGAATAACCCATAGGGACATCATGTGATCTAAGACAGCAGTTGCCAAAAGAGAGCTGAATCATCTCACAGGATTTAGTTCCACCCCCCTGCACAGACACTGCTTCTCCTCAGTGCCTGGAGTCACTTGTTAACAGCAGCTGGAGATCTGGTCTTCAAATGCTTTATTATTTTGTTTGTCTGGAGCATAAAATTATGATGGGTCTTTCAACATGGTGCCCTCTGTCACTGAGGGAAAAAAGACAGCCAGAGCTGGATGCTCCAAGCCATTTCAGTAGAAGCCTCTTGGTCAGCTTCAAGAGCAAGGGAGAACAGAGCAGTGACAGAAGGCTTTGAAAAGCCCAGACCCTTGTCCCAAGTTCCACTCAGCTCTGTCAGAAATTTATTGCATCTTTTTCATGTCATCTTAGTAATTGAAAACAGTGCAAATAGTCAACAGTTTCAGAGAAAAGAATTTAAAACTGAAGACTCTTATCATGTTACAAACTAATACTTCCTATAAGGAGCAGCATTCTGAGTTTGTACTCCTGCCAGCAAGAGGTAGGGCCCAGAGAGGTCAGACTCTTCCATCTGCAGAACCTTGACATCACTGAAGGACCAACGAATCCTTCAAGTTACTCTGGAAATTGTGGTAACTTTTTTGAACTTGTTACTGAGTGGCCAAGAGTAGCCAGAACAAAACGAATCCAAAAAAGCCAAGTTCTGTTAGAACAGGAATTATGATGCTTAACGTTTTCAATGAAGAAAACTCCAAAGTAGCTGAGACAGAACAGAAATTAAATAACTTATACACAAGTTCCCCTGCCCACTGCATGGGCAGAGGCTCCTTTGCTCTCTTCCCATCACCTCTGAGCCTGGTCCTTGCACAGTCACCCCTCTCAGGAGTGTCACTGTTGGAGCCACAGGCTCGGAGCTCCTTGCTGTGACTGTCTCGCTCCATTTGTCTGTCATGTTCTTTCTTCTGCTCTGGGAGCTTCTGTCCCTGACCAGTCTCAATTGCTCCTCGAGGGAAGAAGCAATTTCTCACTCCCTCCACAGGATTTCTTCAGACCCAGTCACTTATTTTTTAAAGGAAAACAACACACAAACTAGGGACAAATCAAACAGATACTGGCTGTCACAGAAGTCCATAGCAAACTGAATAAAGATCAGATTTAAATGATTCCTCTGAAGTCCCACTGAGTGTTTATGGCATAAGCAGGATTAAAGCCATCATCCTTTGTCTGGTTTGTGGGTATGCTTTCTCTCTGAATAATGCCATATTCTTGCCTGGAGTGCTTGGGGGTGAGAAGGTTCTTTGTAAATTCTGTTTTCATAGGGAAGTCTGTAGGAATTATTCACAGGCTGTTGTGTGACACTCTACAATGTCCACGTCGTGCCATGAAGGGACACAGAGCACTTCAGTCCTAATGATCTTGCCACTATTCTGTACAAAAGGAAAACACCCAGAGTATGAACACCTTGCTTTGGCAAGAGTGGGAAACCTCCTGAAGTCTGAGCTTGGTTTGTTAGGCAAGAGAAAGGGAAGGTTATGTGTGTGCTGTATTGCAAACTTTTGTTTGTTTGGGATAAACTCCCTCAGTTTGTTCACTGCCTGTGGCTGTGGGGAGAGCAGCTGCTTCTGCTGGGCTTCAGCAATAAAGAGCAGCAAAACCTCTGCAGTCTAAAACTTGTTGCTGTGTCCTCTGATTCCAGGGAGTCCCCAGCTGATCCAGACAGGACCTGTCCTCAGGAGGTTCATCATTGGTCAAAACTGAGCAGAGACAGTCATGTTCCTTTAGTACCAAAATATCAGGAGAGGAAGCAGGGCTGGAGAGGCAAGAGACTTCTCCAGTTGTAGGAGCAGGCACAAACCTACCCCTCTGCCAGCTTCCACACTGGCGTGTGGTCTGCTGGATCAAATTGCTTCTGAAAGAAACCAGTACTGGTTATTAAAAAATAGCAAATCCAAGAAGCTCGAAATTTTTAGAGCTGGACACTGCAGTCAGTTCTAACTTGGTGTCTCTCTCTGGGGCTCAGATTTCAAAGTCCTGTTGCAAAAGTGCTCCAACTCTTAAGTAGACTTTAAAAATTATGGAACTACTGAGATGTTCCATTCCTGTTTTAGTAGACATCACTTCCTGCAACTGCCTGGACAAAGGCAATCTGGGCTGCTGCAGTTCCTGCAGGGTGTCCAGAGCCCTGAAAGGTGTCACACAGAGCAGCACTGGTCTCAGTTACAGCAGTGTGCTGGTCAGAGAGACAGTTCTAAAGAAAGTCCAGTTTTTTCTAACAAACTGTCCTGAGAAGCTGGATTCTGAAATAGGTAAGCCAGGCCACTAGACCATTGTTTAGCTAAGTAAATAATTAAATTCAGAAGTTATTGCTTTCCTCTCCTCTTCTAGTATTTATAATTTTAAAAAGAAGAAAAAGAACACGATTCCTGTAGTCTTTATAATTGCATAAACCCTTGCTATGAGGCTGTGAGCAGCAATTGAGCTGCCTGCATCTCAACACTCCCTTTTACTATTCCTTTTACCAGCCAAGCAGGAACAGAAATGCAACTGTATCAGTGGGAACAGCTGTGTTTCCAATTCCATTGCCATTTTTGATTCAGGACACTTTTACTTGGGCTCAGTAAAGTACCCAGTGCATTTAAATCTATATTTAGTTTCTTAAGAAGGAGAAGCCCAGTCACACAAATGCCATCTGTAGTAGATGCTTTGACATGCACATTCTACACCAGTGATTAGCAAGCTCTTTTGCAGTCCCCAGAAGCCAAGTTGGGTTATCCTCCCGTGATTCTCTTGGACACCATGGGATCCCATGATGCCATGTGGCCAAAAATTACAGGAACTGTAATTCATGGGCAAGGTGAGGACAGCTTTCAGGGAGATACCACAACATCCTGTCACTTTGGAAATTCTAACTACATACTTGGGAAGCTACAACTTGCTAAACTTCTGGTTTTAATTTTGTCTCCCAGATGTGTGGTTCCAGATGCAGGGGGCCAGCACGCAAATGTGCTGCAGTCCCAGAGGAACTCGGGAAGTGTTCATGTATGTAATACCAACCTGTGGCCTTGCACCTCAGAAACTCTGAACACTTCCAGTGAAGTAACTTTCTTTCTGAATATAAATGAGAACAAGAAGAATTTTACTTTAGTAGCACACACAACATAATGTTTCCTTTTACAATGCCTCACATAGAAAACCCAAAATGGGAAAAGACACACTGTAGTGTTTCAGTAAACTGAAATAAAATACAACACCACCAGTATGAGGGTGAGCAGTTGTTTTATGTGACAGGTTATGGTTACCCCATGCACTAGTTTTGCAAACAAATCTAATCCGAATGGATTAAGGGCAGCCAAGAGCTAAAATAAGACTCATAATACAAACCAGCCCAAATGAATCACGGCCTGTATGGGTAGAGTGGTGAATCACGTTCCGTGACAGAAGAGAGTCCCTAAAAGTTCTGTGACTAAGTATCTTAATGAAAAATAATTTCAAAGTGGAACTATCTTCACTGAAATAAAGATTGGACATTAAAAAATGACAGTTGTGATACAAGGTTCTCTGGATACTTTATGTTTAATGAATGACCTCAGAATATAATGTTCATGCATAGGTAATGTCCTCCTGGGCCAGTCCAGTGGTGATTCTTTGATAACAAAGAGATGCTTTTTAGGAGAAGTCTGGAGCCAGACCACTTTCTGAAGCGCACTTCCCTGATTTCCCATGGGATCCAGAATTGTTACATTCAGGGCGGGCAGAGAGTTCAGCTCTGAGGGTACATCTACCCTGGAGGCATTGGTGAGCCTTCATGTGATGAAGAGCTTGGTGGTGCCTGGAGCAACAGAACCTTGTAACTGCCCCATTTATGTCTCCAGATGTGCTTTGCGCTGATATTGACTGTAAATGGTGCCAGAAAGTTTTGGAGATCCCTTGACTAGGAATGTTTGGATATTCTCTGCTTCTGGGTGATGGGATCATCAAAGTTCATCAGCGACCCTCTGGTCAGTTATCCAGAGATAAGTTATCATTGCAGCATGCAAAGAGTTAAGACACTTAAAACCAAAGCCCCTCCATCTTTCTAGTGCTCATATTCTGGCGGAGGAAGCACCTGCTCCTCCTTTTCCCTACTGAGGTATAATTGGACTTTGTTTATGACAAATAAAGGGCTTCATTGTAAAGATTGATAGGCTCTAATTGGGAAAAATCTGGCAAAGATTATTTGTCAGTTTTATGAAATAAAGCTGCTTGTCATGCTTTTACCTCCAGGAACTGGAGAAAAGCCAAGGGAGATTGTTCTCCTCTAACTTTTCATGAAGAGCTTCTTTTCATAGCATGCAAAAAAAAAAAAAAAAGAGTCTAAGAAGAAAGGAGAGAAAAAAAACAACAAAGAAACTCCCCAAAACAACATAATTTCAACACCCAGAA
>NW_016690229.1:0-76581 GCF_001604755.1 Lepidothrix coronata | reverse complement strand
GGACAGCAGTGGCTTCACCCAGTTTTGAACAATCACAATGGGATTAGATTCCTTTCAAGAACATGTGTGTTAGTTTAGCCTTAAGAAGAATTACAGCCTCTGTATTCAGGTCAAATTAAAGGACCATAATATTCCCTTCCAGGTCTTTCAGCCTTTGGATCTATAAATCTACTTCAGAGAAACTTCTGTTGGGCTGGAGGCCGAAGGGCTGGGGTGGTTGGGAGTGTCAGGATGTCCTCTGAAGCTGAGCTCCTTCTGCAGCTGAAGGAGAACTTGATTTTGTTACAGGGACCCTTGATGGGACAGGGTTTGTGTACCTTCTGATCCTTAGTGGTGTTTATGGTGAACTAGTGACTTCATGGTCTGTCTCACTACATGAATTAAGTAGGTGGAGAATCAATAGGTTGATTCTATATTTAAATGGGGTTTTTTTCCCCAAATCTGTAGGTGTTTGCATCATTATGTAAATAGCTATATTGTCGTATGCAGAGGGCAAGGTCTGAGATGTGACAGATGTTACAAGATTCAAATGTTAGATAAGAGGGAAACAAGTCACAAAGCTTCATAGATAAAAGCCCTGCTCTGTTCCCTTCACTTTGCTTGTTTTGAGCTAAGAGCAGGTGACTTTTTTAGGATTGTGTCATAGGGCTCTGCTTTTTCTGAGCTCATTCACACAGTGGCCCCATTTCAAATCATGTTTTGTTCTTTAAAATGTCACAAAATATTACATTGCCTTTGACATGGACTTTCATGTTTTTATGATGTGACCAAACCTGATGACAAGGTTTCTCTAAAGAAAAAGTAAAAATTTCCATTCCTTGTTCTCTGACTTAAAATCCTATTTTGTGTGCACTGGACTGACCTTTCCCCTGCTACTCCCAGCTATTTTCTATCCAAGTAACACTGATGGGAAGTGAACTGATGGTAGTGGTGGAGGCTGTGTCCAGGTGAGGTGGTGTCCAGCACGTCCATAGTGCTCTGATTCTTCCCATTCCCAGAAACATAGTTAGGAATTCAGCTGCCTTCTCCTGTCTGCCTGTACAGTGAGTTTTGGTATTCGTGTGGTCAGGAACGATCTTTCAACATTCTTTCCTCTTTAGTAACTCCTGCTTATGAAATTGGGAATAACCAGAAATCTCCTCTTGTTTCATCGCGTTTGTCCTTTCAGGTGAAGCGGCTCCTCGCCGTGTGTGGTGCTCAGGGTATGTCCTGACCTCCAGTTGGTCCCAGCACGAAATAATGTTTGCATGACTTTGTCCAGCCTCTCACAGGCAGAAGGGACGTGTCTTTGCATACCTTCTGCACATCCATATCTTTTGTTTTATCATCAGTGTCACAGAGGTGGAATGTGGAATCTGCTGTTTCTCAGCTATTTTGGAGGAGGCCAGACTGAAATGCTACGTCTCTCCTTTTTATGCAGCATGAAATGAGACTCTGGTCATATTACATCTGAAGAATATTTTCCTAATTATTCAATAGTCTGTCTCTGTGTAACAGCTCTTCAACAAAGTTTTGAGTCTGACACTTGTGTACTTTGAAGGTTCCCCTTCCCTAGAGCAGCCCCTGAGCAGGCACAGCACATGCCCTCTGGTGCATGTGGTACAGTTTTATATGTGATTCCCAGATTTTTTTGTAGCTAAGGCACTGTGCAAGGAATCAGAATGAGCTGTTTGTGTGCTTAGCTGTGCTTAGGATCACTGACTATATTCTCTCAATCTCACTGACCCCTGATTTGGTGGCATATTTAGCCTATGATTGTTCAGATTTTTGTGCTATCAGTATCTATCACAGATTTTATAACTTTTTAATCACTGAGCAAAATTCAGTATTATAGCACAGACCTAAATCTTCAGGGATCAGTGGGAGAGGGGATACTGCCCAAGACTCGTCTTCACTCTTGGAATGCTCTTCTTACTCCATGAAGTACACAGGCTTGCCCAGAGTTCTTCCATGACCTAGTAAAGATCAGAAGTAGGTGTTGGTATGAAATGCCAGAAGGACAACAACCTAATGCTGCCAATTTTGTATCATTGAACTTACTTTAACTGCAGTGAGGAGGGAGAGCTGGAAAGCTAGGCAGGCTGTGCTCCAGCCCCAGGAGTGGGTGTTGTGCTGCCCGGCAGTTGGAGCCCCTGGCGAGACCTCTGTGCTCTGTGCTGCATAACAAAGACAGGGAAGAGACAATTCTGTCTCGAGGGGTTTGAAACATAACAAAGAACAGGGCACAAAAAATTTCCTAGGCATCCTTCTGTGTCACATGCATGAGATTGTAGGTCCAGAGTTAAGGAAAAACCGGGAAAAGAAAGAATGAAAACAGGAGACAAGGAAAGGACAGGAGAGGGCAGTGGTGGCATTTTCCCTAAGAGATCCTGCAATCACGTTGGAGTCAAACTCTACAACCAAACTGGCAAGTTAAAAAATTAATCAGTGATTGCAACGTTGGTGAGAAGCCACTCTGAAGAATTAACCACGATAAGAACTATGGGTAGAGATGTTTGCTCAGTATCTACCTCCTACTGTCCCAACCAATTCCATGTTTTGTACTTGCTAAGCAAACCAGCTGTACTTCTGAAATTACAGATGATTAATAATAGTAATTGCTAACAATATAGGCTATGCTGGGAATAGCAAAGCTGACACTGGAAGCCCTGTTGTCCTGCTGTTTGTGGTCAGCTTGGCTGTGTGCCAGAAGCTGATGTTTGTATTTTTGAATACACATTTGACGAGCCGTATCAATCAATCAATCCATCAATCAATCCTGTGTAGATCATGTGCCCTATTGTTTGTAAGTAATGAAACATGGAAAGAAAAAAGTGACTATGTTATATTGGGCAATGTATCTTTGTTTCTCTGTGCAAGTGGGGATGGAGAGAGAAGGGCACTGTCAGCACTTGGTCCTGTGTCTCAGACATCTCCTGAGACACTCTGGACTTGACCTTCATGGTGGGCTTTTCTACCCAGGGTCTGGCTGCCAGGACTTGGGTCTATGTCCAGTGGTGAAGAATCACAGAAGCAAATCCTGTGTTGCCTGGAGTTGCTGTTGGTGTGACGGGAGCGGAGGGAGGCTCTGAGGAACATGGCTGTGCTGGACAAATACTGGATGACAAAAAGTCCCTGCCCCAAGAGGTTTCAGTTCAAAGGAGGAAGAGCAAACAATGATAGAAAAAACAAACGTCAGCCTTCCAAACAAGGTGACACAAGTCAGATCCTAAAAACTTGTCTATAAATTATCCTAAGGAGACACATCTGGCTAATCCCAGCAGAGGGAGGAGACTGAAGAGGGGAAACTGAGGGAATGAAGAGCACTCCAACCAATTTGTTGATGACTAACATACTTTAAAACAACAGACTGCTTTTTAAACTTAGAAGGTGACTTGCTGAGTGGTTATTGGCTGTTCACTCCCTGGGCTTGATAAGAGCTCCCACAGGACATGCAGTTCTTTCCAGCTGCTCCCGCATGGCTTTATCTGTGAACATCAGTACAAAGCAAAGGGGAAAGAGGCCGAGCAGGTTTGTTTCATCTCTGCTGTGACTAATCGTGGTGTGCTGGGCTGGCTGCTCTAACACCTTGGTATCACTGACCTGACTGGCCTTTTGCAGCATCTTCCTGCTTTGGCAGGGGCTTGGACTAGATGGTCTTCAGAGGTCTCTCCCAATCCCAACCATTCTGTGTTTCTGTGGTCTTTCAACGGGGTTCCATGTTGATAATTATCACAGGACCACCAGTGACTTTAAGAGCAAGATTCAAATGAAATTAATTTCTGCCAAGCTGGGGAACCCAGAGATTTGTGTGAACATCACAGTGACTATCCCAGCAGTTTGTTTTGGGAGTTGCTGATGTCATGCAGGACTGTGCTTTCCTTGGCAATCGAGGAATTGGAAAGGCCTATTCTGGCATGCCTGCCTTGTCAGAGAGCCTTTCTATTCAGGAGGATTTGAGCTGGCCCTCTGTGAGTGATGTGGTTGGACTAGTGACCTCCTGAGGTCTTTTCCAACCTAAATTGTCCTATAGTGCTACAATTCAGATTTTTATACTGTTTTCATTAGCACAGCTGTGTTTAACATTAGTTGTTTACTACTAGTTCCATATGTGTGCATCTTTAGGCCCTGTAGAAATAATTTAACCTGTATCAATGGTGTCACTTTTCTAGGATTCAAAGGCCCCAAAGATCTTTTCAGAGCTCGTAAAGGAGCTTCATCACATTGTTGGGGATCAGCTCCTTATGACTTATGCTTACTCCCAATATTTGTTTATTACATATACCTACTCATAAATACTTTGGGGGGTGGGCATTGTATTCCACAGGAGAAGCAGTGTTTGGCTCTGCAGCACTGCTACAGTAGAAGGATTAAAGATGCATCTATTTTTAACTCTGATACAAAATTAGTCAAAATGGGTGGAAACAATGATAAGGAACAGGCAAGAAGTCAGTGATTGAGAGACTGAGGAGGTGGAGATAGAAACCCAACTGGCTGAGCATTTCATGGACTGTAACACAACCTCTCCTCTTCCTCTTTGGTCTCAGAAATGAAAACAGTACTGCAAGTGAAATGAAAGGGAAACACTTGCCTGCTATGCTAAAGCAGCTAAAAAGGAAACTTTCAGAAATACAGGCCTACAAAGGACTGCTTGGGATGCTGACTAAGGGGCTTCTCAGAAGTATCAAGCTGTACAATTGGTTTTGTTGCCTTAACAGTTTTATTCTTAAGCTAGAGTTCTGTCTGGGCTGTTCCAGCATTTGACAGCTTTAGAATCAGGTTGTTGAATTGATTGGGAGCCTTCTAGCTTTCATTCAGCTTTAGTTTATTAGCAGTCAGTTCATGCCTATTTGCTCTTACACCAGCAATAGCATTTAGCTTAATCTGTTCTTTTCCTTCCTTTCTTATTTTCCTTGATGCATTTATAGCCAGAAATCATATTCTCTTTCACTCTTCATTTTGCTAAGTTTACTGACCTTCTTTCTTGTATCACTCTCTTGCTGAACGAAAATTCACCTTTACTAATTGTGAAGAAGTCTTGAGGGACTGGAATTACACCTCCCTACTGCTTGAGTTTGTGGTAAATAATACATCTGTGTTGTAGTGCAGGAAGAAATAAAATGTTCTGCAGAATAAGCCCTGCAGACCCTGGTCTCAGCAAACAGACCAGTGCCTGGTGATTTACAGGCAGGAATGGGAAGCTGTGAGTCTCCCTGACTCTACTGCAGCCATCCCGTGAGCTGGAGGCTTTGGAAGTTGAGGAGTGGTGCCAGAATGGGTGCCTTTGTGCTCAGCTGCCACAAAAGCTGTCTTGTGATACATCACTGGGGGCCGAAGCCCCTTTAGTGAATGGGGGTCTGACCACTGACCGTGTGGCCTGACCACATGCCAAGGAAGAAGGGGTTGCAGGATCAGCATTTCTAGATTTTGTTATTTTATTATTTTCTTAAAGTTGAACTTTTCCTGCCACATGACAATTATCAATTTTCATGTCAGTAGAGAAAAATTTGAATGGGTGAACCATAAATTTCAAAACTTGGTCAGGAAATGAAAAGAACCCAAGTTTTGGCCTGTTTAAATCTCAGATGGTGAAGGTAATGTGACCCATGCAGGTGGGGATGGGACAGCCTGTCCTTCCTGGTGTCCCAGAGCCAGGGGAAGTGTGGAGCTCCTGGCTCAAGCAGGACTGTGATGCTCCTTGGCTGGGAATCACTGCCCACTTCTTTTGTCAGATCAGTCAATCACAGTGTACAGGGGCTCTCTGGGACAGCAGCAGCAGTTTGTGCTGGGCTGGCTGGGAATGCAACTTAGCCCTTAATGGAGTTACACACATCTTTATGTTTTGCACAAGTGTATACTCTCCCTGTTGAACAGTGTAACCATTGCATTTTAACTTACTCTGATTTTGTATGTATTTGTCACCTCACTACCAACTTTCAAAGCCACTCACACTTTCTGCTCTCAGCTCAGGTTTGTTCTGATTTCTCTGTGCTAAGTTTTTTGTTGTCTGTCTATTCTTGCAGTCAGTACCCAGAGAGACAAGTGGGGGACCTGCCTGTGCAGCTTAAATGCAATTTGGTTGATAGTGACTAACAAATCAGATATTTGATTATTTTGGTCTGGCCTGAGTTCGGGCTCTTGTCCCCTCCCAGCAGTGGGAGGGCTAGTTCAGCCAAAAAATCCATGCCTAGATTTTTACTTTCGGGAAGTTCAGGCATTTGAGATCCAAAATTAGGTTTTCAGTTTGTGCCAGGAAGGAATAAGGCACTAGATTAAGAATTTGGATGCTTTCCCTCACAAAAATTTCTGGGAGTTGTATGTCAGGTCCAGGATTTCAGATCTATTCGCAGGGTAAGTTTGATGCTAAAGCCATGCCTCGTCTGCTAATTCCAGAGAAGAAATAAAAAATTAGCTTGAAGGAAGAGGGAATAAAAAGAATTTATTTTTTTTTTAAAAAAAGGGAGTAGGAAAGGAAAAATGAGATCATGGAAAAGTGAAAAAGATAGTAAGTCACATGGGTGATTGGGGAATGAAACCCAAGGGCACCAGGATGCACTTGAAGGATCAGATAAGAAATATTGCTTTGTATAAAAGGTTCTCTTTTCCATTGTTCCCCCAGACAGCTGGGGTCAAGGGGTTATTTTTAAACTGGCCATTGATTCATACAAGATGCCTGGTTATGAAATATCGGAATCTTACGCCAGCGAGGGAAAAACTTCCCCACGAGTGAGTGCCTGGAAACCCACAGCAGGGAAGGGTTAATGGTTGTCAGTTTACAGCTGGGAATCGCTTGTATCCAGGAAACAACGCAGAATGCACAAACCATGAGACCAGCTGGAGCCTGCTGGAATCCCATTCATTTTGGCAGAGGGGTCTGTGGTCTCCAACTCTGACATCACTGCCTTTTGCGTCACACAGGAATGCCTCCAACCACTTCTCCCTTGCTATTTTTTCCCGTCTCCCTCTTATTTCTGGGACTGACTCAGATTTGCAAAGCGATGAGAAGAGGCAGATCACAACACCCCCAAATCTCCTGTCATCAGTGTAGCTTGGAAGTGACTCCACCCGAGGTGTCAGCTGACAGAGGTTTGGTCTGTGGGAGCAGCCATGCTCAGGGAGCGTGGACTGGATGGGAATTATTTCTGTTCCTGGTTTTCTGCAGCACATTGCTGTGATAGAGAGCGGCCTGAACGGCTGAACCCCACAGAGGAGACACTCCTGGGGGTCAGATGCTCCGTGTCAGAAGAGCTGGAACCCACTCTGGCCTCAGGCTCCCCGAGTTCCCTGCTCAGGGAGAAGGCTCTTTCCTGCTCTCACAACAAAACCCATCTGAAGACACGAGTCCACACTCTGGTTCTGCTCTGTAAGAAGTTCTTCTGAGACCCAGCTCACTCTGAGCACAACTAAGAAATCTCAGGCCATTAAAGACAGACTATCTTGCTCCTACCCACTTGATTCTCTGGGCTTTATTTTGCCTGGCTGTAGTCTGTGGGCACTAATCCCTCAGCTCTCCTACTTTTACCTCTGCTGGCATGTCCTTTTGCACCCTGAGCAAAGCTGCCTGGAATGCTTGACTGCTGCCTGTGTGCATGAAATACTATTTTATGGTCCCCAGACTTTTGTTGCTCTGCAGATCCCTCTACCATAGAAATAATGTTAAAACCTGGGGTTTCTTCCCTCTTTAATATCAGCATGAACACAAAATTCCACTGTTACTTTTAGAGTTCAGTTTAATTGGTTGAACATGATCAACTACTATGATTAGCTGAAAAATACCTGCAGCTGCCTGTTGGAGTGATGTGCACAGAAGGTATGTTTTGAGTGACCTGTTGAAGTTGGCTCCTCACAGCACGAACCCACTGCCCAGTGGGAGCCTGTGCCCCATCCCCTTTTTCCTCTGGAAAGGCCTGACATGGGTGTCAAGTGTGGTCTGTATGGAAGATGTTTTGTTTTAGACAAGATTGTGACCTCAAAGGGTTATGTTAAGGGAAATATGCTGTGTTGAAGTATTTCAGGACTACTTCTGAAGCCTGTTTGTGTCTGGTATTTATCCTCAGCAGCTGATTTGCAGCTTCACTGCTCCACAAGCAACTACTGATTATCCTGTTATTTTTCCTTTCATGATTAACATTCTGAGCCTCACTGTTCAGCCCTAATAGAAAGTGCAGAATAGAACCATCATCACAAAGGAATCGCTGTGGTAATCCTGAGAAAATGCATATGTGTGACTGGGTCACCAGGGAAATGGAAGAAAATCAAAAAATTGCTCTTGCAAAATTTGAAAGGAGATAGACTGTTAAAAGGCTGATTTAGATCTCTGTTCTAAAAAAATATTAACTAGGAAATTAATCCAGAAAGTTTTTCACTATTTAATCTCCCTTTCTCCATGTGTTCTAATTAATCTAAATATTGGCCTTCTTTTCCTCTACATGTTTACACAAATATTGATGTTGCTATAAATAGATCTGCCCTGACACTCTCAGCCAGGTCCTTGGACCCGGGAGGGGTTTCTGTATGGAAGGATTCCTGGCTGTGTGTACATGTAGTGATGAACCCGTCGGTGTGAAAGGAGCTCAGGCCCACGTGGCTGTGGGTTGTGCTCTGGGCAGGGTCTGCAGGATGGGATTTGGGACTTACTGTGGCTCTGACTGCAGGTGCCCACCCCAGTGCTCTGCCTCCTCCAGCCGTGCCACCCGCTGCTGTGCCACACGTCGGGAGACATCGGAACAATCCGGGCTAATCTGCGCTTTGCTTCCAGAGGGTTGGTGCTGATCCCAGTGAGAGATTGTAAAGGGTGGAAGAGAGAACAGGACAGAACATGCAAGCACCAGCCCTGCCAGGCTGGAGGAGCACAGCCAGTGAGTCCGTGGCACACAGGTTTCACAGACACCCTACAGAGCTCTTACAAAACTGTCTCTGGAAGCCTTCAGCATGTGGGCTTTACTACATTCACTGGCACTCTTACATTTGGGGATGGCATCAAACAACTATTTACAAGCTGAAATTCCTGAAATAGGATCCTAACACAGAAAGATTCAGATTTTCAGGAATTCTAAGCTTTAATAGTTGCCATTAGCTTTCCCAGGATCTGATGAGTGTTTATCATGGCCATATGACCTCTTCTTTAGGTACAGAGCATCTGAAAACTTCAACTTTCAAAGCAAGCAATGCATTTGTATGCATTTGTATGTACCTGTTCTTTCTTAAGAGATGTTCTGTGGCCTTGGGGATTGGGCTCAGAAGCTCAGAGTTAAACTTATTACATGGTTTCACCTTCACACAATGCTTTGATCCTCTGGACTGGATGACAATTCAGATCTTGCACTGTGGTATTTAGGGCAAGGGACCTGCTCCCATTTCCATTGCTGGTTCATTTTTGTCACTGGCAGAAGTAAGGTTTTTCCTGACAGGCAGGACAAAAGCAACAGAGGTAAATAACCCTTCCATGGAAAGGCACCATGCTTTTGGTTTGTGTCTGTCACATGTGCTCCTGATCCCTAAATGGGGCTTCCAGGCAACACAAATAAACATGCCAGTTCACAACACCACACTGGGCTTGGATCCACACCCACAGATGTTGCTGTCTCCTACTGCAGAGGAGGCACGATCATAGGGATGAGTCTAATCCATTCAGTAGCTGGACTTGGATTACAAGCAGGTACCTGGTGCAGTCTGAAGAGCTGGGAAGTGCAGGCTGAGCTTGACTGTGCCTCTAGTTAAGGCAACAAGAACAAACACCTGGCATCATTTAACTTGAGTAAAAAATATGCTTTTTTCACATTAGAACTCATGAGGAATGTGCCTCTGACCCTCCTGGGTGTGGTATGAGGAAAGCCACAGCCATTGGGGGAATGTCATTAACGTCAATCAGGCAGTGATCAAACCCACCCCACCCACCCTGCCATGGTGGGAATGTGTCACACTCACTGGGAACAGCAGCCAGTGAGGGCATTTCTGCATCAGCCTTATTGGAGCCCTTGATGTTTGTGTTTTCCATCCATGATCTTTCCCTGTTTACCACCCTGTTTTATAATCAAGTCACCCATCTTGGATTGTTCAAGCTGGGGTCATTCCAGCACTGGGAGTCACTGGGAGACTCTTTGTGCTCACCAGTCTCATCTTCCCAGTTCTGTTTTTACAGATCTTCTGTTCATGATAAGCAACATTTCAGTCTAAAAGCTGTATTTTGAAAGGTAGCTTGAATTTTAATCAACAACCCAATCAGGATCCCTTACAGATGCTGTCCAGCCTGTCTGGCTGTCCCTGTGCACAGCCCACTGAGTGGGAGATCTGGCATTCAAGGAACTGTCTGTGCCTGTCCTCAAGTCCAATGATGATATAGTTAAGTCTTTAGTAGAGCTTATGAAATTTTGTACCAATTCAGTAGTAATGCCATTTTTAGATGAGCTCAGTACCCACCAAAGTCAATGACAAGAGTGTTGTGTAGACCTCTGTTTATTTTTGAATACAATCTAAATTAAAGCTGAGGCTTGGTCTTGTATTTACCCCTTGTAGTGGCAGTGTATGAACTGACGTAGCAAACCAATCCAAAAGCTAAACATTCAAAACAAGGTGTGAAAGAAACCATACACATAAAAGTAGTCTGATTTTGTATCTTCTGGGTGCAGATGCCAGTGGGAAATTGAATTTTTGTGTCACCTTCTCATTCTCCATGTACAGTATTCATATCGCATCTTCCCCTTTTCTTGTCATCACTGTTTGTATTTTATTTAGGATTAGAAGAGGAGCTAAAAGTCTGAAAAATCAGCACACTGAAGTAACCTGGTCATGTGGCAGATCAGAGGTTGTTTTTAAATCAAGTAAAAAAATGTTATATTACAGTGGCATCAAAATAATGGAAAAGGTTGTCCTACCCTAAGCACGGCAGGAGTCCAGTCTGCACTGGTGTGCAGGAGCTGCTGGTGGTTATTGTGTGCCTGGAGTTTGCAAAGTTAGCCCTGAGGGAATATTTTGCAGTTAAATGATGGCTGAAGGCCCTGGCCCACCACAGTTTCCTGTCTCCCTCCCCAGGGGCAAGAGTCAATGTCCGTCACATCTGTAAAGTCACACTAGATTTGGATTATTCTCTACATTTTTCTTTAATTACGTCCCACTTTTTGCTTCTTAAGAGACTCTTAAAAATTTCAAATATAATAAGAAATAATAATAACCAATTAAAAAGCTGTGGGTATTAAGTGGGAAATAACAGACTGAAACAAAAGTCAAGGATTATCCTGGGAAATGACGTTTATGGATCCTGGAGCACTCAGTTCTGTGAGGCAATCTGAGGTTTTGGCTGTGCTTAAAAATGCGGCGGCGCAGCTTTGCAAGGAAAAGCTTTGACAGAAATCACCCGTGTAGGTTTTCTGCGAGGCTGGATGTGGAGGTGAAGGAGCTGTTGTATCTCCACTCCCCTCACCTGCACTCCTGACTGCATCCCTCGTGCTCTGCCACACTGCACCCCGCTGGTGCCAAGGCCGGGGCATCCCCTGTGTGCACCAGGATGGGCCTGGCAGCAGCCAGGGTGTAGACATGGTTATACAAGCTGAAAAAAGAAAATTTTCCCCATATACTGCATTTCCCTTGTAAAGTTAATACAAACCAGATGAGTCAAAACATTTTTTTATGTTGTAGCTCCACCAGGACAACCAAATATTATTTATGTGCCGTATAGTGTGAACTGAAGAGAAGGGGGAACAGTTTTTGTGTGAAAAGCTTTCTCAGGCACAAACCAAACATTCTGAGTGGAGTCTGTGCTTAGTGCATCCAAGAGGTTTTGGTACACAATGAGCTCTCCAGATGTGTTTGGAAGGAAGGTATCACGACAGATAACTGCCCAGGCAAAGAGCTGCACTTGGACAGGATGTTTGTATACAGAGGATAGGAATTTGGGAATAGTATAGGAATTAATAAAATAATTTCAGATGACACTCTCTTTGAAAAGACCTATGGGGTCTGTGACCTATGGGGAGGAAGTTGCAAAGCCTAAATATTGCATTGTTTGGTCTTCCTCTTCTTTTATGGTTGAATAATGGTGTTTAAAGTCATCTTATTCAAGCATAATAAATTTTATCTTCCAAAGTGGCTGAAAAAGATTATACCTTTTCTACTAAGAACCCTGCTCCAAAAACCAGCATGTGAAAGCATTAGCTGCTGAAAGTAAGCCCTATTAATTTAACCTCCATTATAGCTTGAACACCTTAGGTTTCAGTAATGAAGACAATTTTAATTATAACTGGACCTTCACCTTTAACGTGAACTGTGTGGCATCTACTGAAGTCTCCACTAAATGGTTCATGAATTACATTCTGATAACACCCTTAGAAAAATAAAGTCAAGAGGGAAGAAAACCAGTTTATCACCTCTGAAAACATGAACACTTCTGCAGAAGAGTGGGACCAAGGATTTATCCTTATAAATCACTGGGAACATCAAATGTGAAATGAATTTCAAGATAGTGAGCAGCCATCAGACCAAACTGGTTTCCTTGGTTCAGTTAGGAAAACTTACCTAGGGCAGGATGAGGTACAATCTCAACAAGGATTTCTAGACTTGATATTTTCTGTGTAGGCTTTCTCATGTGAATCAGGCTTTTAGGATCAGGATCAAGGCCCTCATCCAAAGGCTGCTCAAGTCAATGGAAAAACTCTCATTGTCTTCAGTGGGCTTTGGATCAGGCCCCAAAAGTTGAGTCATACTTTGAATGGAACATTGTTTGAAGCAAAACAGGCTCAAGGCTTCATTCACGTAGAGGTTTTAACTGTTAAGTGAAATCTCCTGAACTTCCTGTGCCCTCCTGCCCTCTTCCTGCTGCCACTTCTCCCAAGGACACACAGGCTCAGGGAGAAGATCATGAGCCTGGTGCCTTCAGCCTGTCCTCTGCCTTGACTCTGTTAAATGATGGGAGGTGTCTCTGCCACATGACCAAAGATGTCCCTGGTGTCTGACAGTGCCACAACAGTGCTGGGTTGGGTTATGTGACAGGAATATGGCCCATATTGTGACAGAAGATCCATGCACTAATGTACAAGAAGTGGTTCCATTTCAGTCACCTGAAAACATGTCTGGCCACCTGGTCATGAAGGCCCAAAGCTGACTGTCCTCAAGAGCTTTCAGTGGGAACCACCATCCCCAGGAGACTGGGCCTTGCTGGTCTAACCCATAATCATTCATGCTCCAAACTGAATAAACACCCAAGGATTGGGGGAAAAAGCATTTTTACTTATTTTAATTTCAGTCTTGATACTACCATTATTATCCACCAGTGAGTACTTGTTTGATCAAGTTTTATTTTCAATTCCCACATACATTTCTGTGACTCTGAGTAAACTTGAGGAGACTGTTGATGGAGAGGAACTGAAGCATTTGGGCAGAACTCTTCTTTGGTTAGCAAAGGTGGCAGACAAACTCTTCTATTCAGTAGGGTTTCAGCCCAGAGAAATAGTGGTTTTACCTCATGCTTGTTGTTTTATTGCTTGTTTCACACCAGCAGGGCAAGGACACTGGATGGAATGATGTGTTTGTATTTATTTTTACATGTGACATTTAGGAGGCAAAACGAAGCATGAAGATTTTCTCCAGATGTGTTTATAATAGAGATCTAGACATATGAGGGATGTTTTGTTGCCCTTATGCACAGGTACTTCATATTTATTAATTTCTGTTAATTAGGAAGTGCCAAAAGTGACTTTTTCTCTCACAAGCTGTCACTGCTCAGCACTGAAACTCGTGCCAGTTGCTTGTATGCCTTTAATTCTTACTTCCAAATTCTGTGTGACAAAGTCATGACAGCTCATGAAAAATAAGGGGCCAATGGCAGAAGCCTAGTGCAGCTAATCCATCCAGACCAAAATCAGCTAAATACAACTTCAGTTCATGTCAGGGTGCTGTACGGGTGAGATACATCCACTGAAACCACCTATGCACGAAGGAACACGGAGCGTATAACCCACACTGGGAGGAGAAACACACATTCCATGGGTCCCCAAATGCCTGGCCTCATGTTCCACATCCTGGAGCCATGACATGCACGTGTGCAGCATGTACACCCCAAACCTGGCAAACACAACCCCCAGTGCCTCTGGAGGATGGGAGCCTCCCACGGAGGTTGAGCCTGTGCATTTCCAGTGGGAGAAGGATTTTTTTTGGTCTAGTTAAAGTTTTCGAGCTCTCAAAATATTTTCTTCTCTCCAAAATGTTCACCTTCCCAAATTGTCCTTGAAGAACATGCAAGTATCACCCCAAAATAAGTAACAGCCCAGTGCCTCACACAATTAGTTGGGACGTGAGAGATTTCTTAAGTCAAACTCAGGAGTAGAACTTCTGCCCCATGTCTCATGTATTATTCACCAGAGCAGTGGTTGCTTTAGGGCTCTCCTGTTGTGCTTTTCTATTTTGATTAAATGTTCAGCAGATCGCTGAACCTAAAGAAAGAGATCACTTTGAGCCCAGTGGTAAAAGTACTTCTGTGGGATGTGAGAGACCAAGTTCAATGCCTGCCTAATATTTATGCAAAACAGGACAGTTCCAATGCCACGTTCCTGTTAAACATTTCAGATTCAACACAGTGTAATTTTCCTTTAAGAAAACCAACAGAGAAACTCTTTGCCAGAAAATTCCCAAGTAGCTTTTCCTCTTGAACTACCTATGGGCTTTGCCAAAGTAGCTGACGTACAATGAGATTTTTTCCCTCTGTAATTTAAATCCACGGGTTTTTTTCTAAGGGTGATTCATTTTACAAAAACACACAACAAATAAACAAACACATCACTGGAGTTAAGACCCAGCATGTGTTATGGATTAGGGAAAAGAGCACCCCTCGAAAGCTCAGCTGTCCTGTTCAGTATAAAGATAGTGTCATTTTTTTCCATTTCATTGTCTTCCTTTCTCTCTGCTCTTTTCTCACTGTGTCTCCCTTCATTTGGTCCTCACTCTCTGTGTCATTTGTTTGCTTCCTTTGCTTCTAGGCTTTGTCTAGACCAGGGTGTGGGATGTGTTAGCTAACACCAGCTTACAGTAGAGCAAATAAGACAGAGAGCCTTTGACTTGTTTTAAATTGTCTTCATTAGATATACTAAGATATTAAATATGTTATTGTTTAGATGAGCTGTTTGTTCCTCTGAAATGAATGTTGGGTCCTTTCTAGAGTGGTGTCAATACCAGTCCCATCCCCATCCCTTCTGAACACTTTCCAGCCTTGCACAAAGCAACACAGATCAGCCCTGGCATGTCCAGTTCATTCTCTTGATCTGTTCCCAGAGGGGGAACTGGGTTTGCAGGCAAATGTTTTTCTTTCTGCAGCCTCATTTTTGTTGAAAATGACATTTCTGCACTGTGCTTGTGCTTGAGAAGGTGGGTCAAAGCATGTCTGATGCTTGGAGTAGGAGGTAATAATGGAATGCTGGAGAGTTTATTCCAGGGATGCAGGACCATCTCTGTTTCCATGACAAATGAACTTTAACTGAAGAGCACTCAGGGCTCCAGTGTTTGCAAATATGCATTGTAAATACTGTGAAGGCAGATGGGCAGAAGCAGTTTAGGACACAAATAGAAAGGGAAAAAAAAAATCATGATTTGATTTAATGCATTACTTTCCACCTAAATTGAGATTTCAATTTTCTCTCCTCCATCTCCCTCCCACCCATGTTCCTACAGCAAGTTTTGAGCCTCTCTAGTAAAATTACAGTGACTGTCAGCACAAGGAACTTGATCAAAATTAAACCCATTTTCCCAGTAGGTCCATACAGATTTTTTCTTTGGTTCGTAGGAAATGCATATGTGTAACTAAATCCAAATTTGGCAAAGATAAGGCTTTTGAATCAATTCACAATGAGTTTCATTCATTCCACTGTAGCTGAAACGCAGCATCTCACCCTAGAATGCGATTAGCTTCTCCATACAACAATATCCCTGCCCTTTTTTTTCTTTTAAGCATATAATTGGTGAGGCAGAATGTACCTGGAATGTATCTTGCTGCAGCACACACATCAGCTCTGCTCTCTGGACAGTGACTCTCAGGATTTCTTAGTACAGTCCGGTTGTCATAAGAAGAGATGATTAATTAGCCGTGGGGCTGGGGCAGGACAGGGGGCTGAGGGGTTGGGAACTGGCAGGGAAATGGCTAAACAGATTCAAGGAGCAGTAAAGCAGGCCAAAAGCTGGAGGAGAACTGCTGGAGGGATCTCTGGTTTGAAAGCCAAAGATTTCCAGGCAGAAGCCAGAAGGGCTTTATAAACGCAAATGAGTGGGTGGACAGAATAGATCAGCCATGTATTCAGAGGTCCTGCGATTCACTGACCCTCTTTAGCACCAGATGCTGCCTTTAATGCACAGCTGGCTGGTGGAGGAGGATTTCAGTGTAAACAGACTGGGAGATGGATCTAATAATCCAGAGCCCTCTGCCCAGTACTGTACTTGTCCTGGCTGCGGTCTGGGATCTTTGTGATCATGTCCCACACGTTGTACTGTACTGGGATGAATCACTTCCTGCCTCTGCCCTTTCTGCTGGTGCTGCATCACGGCCCCGCTGCTCTGGGACTGGATCCTGAGCCCCGGGCTGAGCTGTTTGTGCTCCCGGGGCTCTGTCCTGGCGCCTCTCGCACGGAGGGAAGGCTGCTGTGCGTCTAAACTGCTGTGTCATACTTAGTTATTAATGACCGAGAACCACATGACACAAAGTTCTGGGAAGCTCGAGCAGATTCCAGGAAGGGGTCAAGGAGTTCAATAAACAGTTTTATTAGAACTTGAATTGCAACCAAAAGGCTACACATTGACTTTTTTAATAAAAACTTTGTGAGTGTTACTTGAATTTGGAAATCCTGTGAATGGCAGCAAAAGCACTCAGGGTTATCTTTTCTTCCTGCTGATTTTTATGTCACTGCTAGTTCACGGTTGTTCTCGATAAGGAAACCTGAGCACACCCTTCATTTACATTTTTCAGTAATTTAATTTACATTTTTCAATTGCCTCTCCAGTTTGTTGGTAAACTGTAGGGTTATCTGAAACTTCAGTCCTGGAGGTGCTTCGTGATTGAAAGGTCAGATTCTTGCCTCAGTTATACTGGTGGAAATTCAGGAATGAGTGGGGAAATCCTAGATTTACACCAGTATGTCTCACACGACTATAATACCCAGAGTGGGCACGTCACCAACCCTGAGTAAAAGGAGGGAGAATTCCAGGCGAGTGTATCCCACTGATGGTGTGCAGGGATGTCACTCAGGATGACAGAGGCCATCCCAACGTGCACTGCGAGGACAGGTTGGGAAGGGGATGTGATGGACACCGAGGGATCGTGTGGTGCTGAGAACATACAGGGCCGGTCTCAGCACACACATGGGCACATCTCCGTGGCCCCAGTGGAAGTGGCAATAACTGGCTCTGTTTCCTGGCACCAAGCCCACCAGCTGAGTAAGCTGGTGCTCTGTAAAAAACGATTTTTCAGTAAATTGCCTTTGCTAAAGTAATTGCTTTTACATTATCTCCACCACACACTCGTTAAGACCAAGCTACAGTTCTGTCTCACTGAACGTGCTTTCAATTAGTGTTTCTGGCTTCTCTCCTGTGTTTCCTTTTGCTGCCATCAAGCACTGGGAGTTGTCTAGCACAGCATATGGTATAAATTGATCAGTTTGTTCATTCATCACTTAATATGTGTCAGAAGAAATGGGAAATAGGAATTCATCTCCCTTTGAAAGTGACCCTACAGCATCCGTTATAGTAAATATTAATGATGCATTAATGAGCATTGCTATTCCACTGTTACTAATGAGTACTGAGGCACAGAAATTAAGAGTCAAAGCCAACTTATTCTGAACTAAAACTGACATGCTTTTTGACCTTATTGAAAGTGAAGGAACATGACCAAGTTGCTAATTGAAATAAATAGAGGAGCTAAAACCAGAGGCCAGGTCTGCCTCAATTTCTACTGATCTGTCACAGGATAAAATCTTCAGTGCTGGCTTTTGCTGCAAACCATGGCTCTGTGGGAGAATGTTTAGCAGTTCTGGTTGTGTACAGACAGAACAGCATTTCCCCCCAAATAATGTTGAATGCACCAAAGCCCTGCACTGGCTCATTCCCTGGGAGCTGTAGCTACCTGTGGGGTAAAACACAGCAAGTGCTCAGCAAAACATACAAAACTGCTCAGCTGCCTTTAATGGGGGAAGTGAAAAATATTGCATCTGTTTGAAATAAATGGGGAATTTTAGGGAGGTAGCATGGAATTACCCAAGCTGGGATCTGACTTCAGTTAACTGGTGTTAACTCTTGCAAAAGCAGCCACAAATTTTTCGATGATCACACTGGTCAGAAGTTCAGTCTGACCTCCTGTCCTATGGTTGGCATTCCAAACATCCTGGTACCTTCTCCTGTGGGGGGGTTGGCTGGCTCATTGCTTACTCAGAGAAAATCATTGTTACTAATCTCTAAAGCTGCTTCCACACCACTTGGAGTTTATCAAAGCCTTTGCCTAAAATTTGCCACCACTTGCCATGGCTATTCCAAGGTTCCTCCTTAGGGAAGCTTTCTGCACGTGGCATATCCAGCCTGTTGGTGCTGCTGGACAATGGCCTCTCTCTGCAGCAGTTCTGTGCCACCTATATTGGTCATTTCTGGTCTAATGCAGGACATTTGCCAAGGCTGCTGAAGTTCTGGGGTACTACAGAACAGTTCATAAACTTTACTTCATGTAAAAGATGCAAATAGATGTTTTTTCATGCCAGACAGTTTGCATCTTAGGGAATGCCTAAGGCTGAAATTGTGGCATACACAAGGACCTCTGAACATCTTTTAGGTGGTTCAGGTAACGGGAGAAGTGGAGAGGCACTAGAGGAGATTCCAGCTTTCTAAGTCTGTAAGTCTGCTCTGGTAACCAGCGAGGGCAATGCAGTTTCAGAGCTGCAGATCACCTTAAACAAAAGCACTGCACAATTTCTTTGCCCCAAAATCTGAACCATCTCCAATCAAAGTGTGGCACATTTACAGTCAGTCTCACAGGTTCTGAGGATTTCCAGCCTCACAGGAAATAAAGTACAAGAGGCAGCAGAACTAAAGAGTCTTTGTTCTCTGTGCCTTTGTGCCCCGTGGTGTCTGCTCTGATGGGTGTGAACTCCAGTGGGACATTTTCCTACAGCTGGGCATTTGCTGCTCTCTCTCATCTGCTTTCTGTGCTGGTGAGTTCAAGGTTGCTGCTCCTGGAGCTTTTCCCTGCAAAGATGCATTCATGGAACCTCTTTTCTATCTGACTACTACAGTGAAACATAAAATGTTAACGTAATTCAGACCTCTGTCTTTATATCAGATTTGGTGGAAAGCTGCCAGTTGTTTTGAAAGTATAAAGACTTGATGGGTAAAGAGGCACGTGTGTGCAACACGGCACACATAGCACAGCCACATAAATCCCATTTCCTTGGGCAATCAGGTTAAAGATATGAAGTCTGGCAAGGAGGAGTCACTGCAGAACACTCTGCCAAGGATGAAGTTGCCATGAAAATGGAGGAGATGGCAAAGGAAAATTTAACACTTCACTGGATAACTATTTCTCCCAAATTTTCAATCAAAATGTTTTGGCAGAATTTATTTGTTGCGAAGGAAATTACATAAAATTGAACTTGATTTTCTGTCACTAAAATTTCCGTGGAAAGTTTTAGATAAGGCACATTTAGAAAGCCCAAGAAAGCTTCCAAACAACCAAACCAGACGGGCAGATCTGTTTTATCTGGAAAACATAAGGATCAACAGAAACATGACGTGTAGGAAAAATATACATGGATTAAGGCGAAAGTTCTTAGGAAGTGAGGACCATTCAGTAACTTGCTTTGCATTTGGGTGACAGTGAAAAAAAATTATCCTCAGAAGTTGTCAAAGCAACAGTGTCCTGTTTATGTCTTGTGGTCTCATGAGTAACTGACTGGAAAAAAACAAGAATGAAAAGATAACAATTGCAATAAAATTAAATTAAATAAGCCAGTGACTCATTACAGAGCAGGAAAAACAAAAACAAGATCATTTAGGTCTCAATAACAACAGAAGAATTAAAAGAAAACACAAAAATGGCTGCATCGCTTTCCCTATATATACAGTCAAGCACATGGTGGTAGGAGAGGAGTAGAACCAATCACAGTTATCCAGTGGAAGGCAGAGAATACAGAAAATGTGAATTATAATACTACAGTACTTTGGCAGTCATGTTAATTTTAGTGGGACAGGACTTTTTCTGGAGTGCCATAGAGGAGCATCCCTCCCTACACATCCTGGCAAGGCACAGCTGGAACTCACTGCAGGGTTCACCTGACAGTTTTGCTCCATAAATGCCTTTTACTTAACAATATTGTCAGACTTTAGGAAAGTGTTATCAGTGAAGACCCATCCATGATCTCCTTCATCATTTTGATACAGGCTCAGGGCTAATCCCAGAGTAAGTGCAATTCAAGAAACTCCTGAGGTATTTAAGCAAACGAGCTCAATTTCCTATGACTCTGCTGGGTCACCTTGTGAAGTTCCTGTGCTCCCAAAGCACAGTGGGAGTAGTGCTGGGAGCTGTGCACCCTGAACTGGTGCAGTTCACAGAAACCTCATACTGAGCCCTGCACAGCTGGAGTGCCTTGATTTAGAAAAAACTCTAAAAGATTTATTCTGAAAAAGAAAATGTATTGTGCAATGTGTTATACTTGACTTTTCAATGCCATTCAACTGCCAATGCCAATAAGAAGCTGAAAAATTCAGGGTAGAATATCAAAATCCCCAAAGTTTCAGGTCATTTGCATTGGCTCACCTCTGAACCAATTTGATCCTTCTGCCTCTTTTGTCACATATTCCAGTGTTGTCGTTGCCACCATCTCTAAAAGATCCCTTCCTCAGTGTCCAAAGTGTGATGGAGAGAGGAGCACAGGAACTTTTGGAATGGTTTTGAGTTATTTGTGACAGAGTTCACAGACCGTTAACTTTGCTACAGGAGGAAGGTTGACCTGCTACTTCTGAAGCTTTAGAAATTCTGTGTAAATACATCTTGTTTAGTTCTGCTTTAGCATTGCATCCAAAGAATAAAAGGCACTTTATAAACATGAACAAAGAGTGTTCATTCCAATAATAAGGTAAAGTAGCATCTTGGAGGTAAACAACACACAAAGCAGTGAAATGATTTCCCCATATTGGCTCTGGGAGCCACTAGCAGAGCAATAAATAGAATCTAAATCTCCTGACTGCTTGTCCTGTGCTTCAGCCACGAGACCACGCTCCATCTGACAGGCACTGATTCCTGGTGTGTGCATTGTTTTGCTGCACAGATGGTAAATCCTCGTGCAGAGTAAACAGCCTGAGAAGGGAACAGCTGCACATGCCTTTTTGACAAGCCCCTCGCCCGCCGCTGGCCACGAGGAGGATTTGTACCCGTCAGATATATTACACTGGCCCTGTCCTCGGTTCTGCTGTGTTGTTTACAGCCTGCTTCCCTGGAAGTCAGCACAGCTTCTCACAGCTAGTCCTTCAATTCTTGAAAAGACATGACTCAAATATTTTTAACTGTTTCACACCGAGGCTGCTGTGACTGCACTGTTTGTTGCTGTTCTGTGCTTGGGTTACTCCCAAGCTTGGTGTGCTGTCACTGGGCAGGAATGTTCTCCCTGAGTGTTCCTGGCATGAGGAGCTGCAGCCATGAGGTTAACAGAACCGATTTCATGCTCACTTACCTTTGCCAGTCTATACATTTCAAAGCTTGTAGGGCTGAATTGACACGTTCTCCATGAACAGTTCAGTTCTTTCACCTCTGTGAAAGATGTTGCCTACCCGAGACCCCACATGGCAAGGTCACTATCAGGTTTTGATTTGTACACATGGGCCTTTCCCTAGGGAAGAAGCTGTCTCTTAGTCCAGAAAGCCAGTAGGAAACACTGTCTTGCCCCCAGCCTCCCCAGTCACGGGTTACCAAAAGAATGACACCGACCCCTCTTCTGTTGCATGTTTGTGTTCATGGTACAAATGTTTCCTGCTGACATCAAGTTCCAGTTTGCTGGATGCATGCTCTGGTTTGGATGAAAGTGTGCTGAATTTATGCTTCTGCTCCAAAATAGTAACTTACCAACTGGGCTTAATACTTCGAAATGTCACTGCCAGTGGCGTAACAGATGCTCGCAATAAGCTGACAACCCAGATTTTCCACTGAGGAGTCATCCATGGATGCTGCTGTTGCAGCAGAATCTGTCATTTCTCCAACTCATAACTCAAAGGTAAATCACCACTGCGCTCTTCTCAAAATGCTGAAGATTGTGTCCCAGGTGATTATAAATACTTAGTTTTATTTAATCCTGGAAATGTACTCAGTTTGTTACCGGACAAATGTAGTAGAATCAGTCTCTGTTTGAAGAGATTACAAAATAAAAGGTGATAATAGAGAAAAATAAGTAAGGAGATTAGAGCTGTGAACAATGCCGAAGTTTTCTGAGGCATTATTGGAAATTCATTGGAAACTATCAAACGATAAAACCAGAGGCTGAGTTCCCACCATCTGCACTGACATATGGTCAGTTCAGCATAAACTAGGAGGAGTGGACTGAGTCAGCCACTTTTCCACCTCTTCCAAAAATCTAGGGAAACATCCAGAAAAAGTATCAGGCCAAACTGGCATGTGCCAGCTAGGAAGCAAAGAGTAGGTGTTCTGGTAAGAATCCTCACCTCTTTTCTGGGACTCTGGGAAAACCAAACTATAGAACTCTGAGCAATCCATGCTCCCACACGTGGACAAGAGCTGCAGCAAGCTGCAGAGGTTGACTCGATGGGACAGAATGGCTGAAGAAAGAGGCATAAAGGAAGACTGAGGATCTCCTCACACAGAGCAGCCAAAGGAGCAGCTTAAAGTTATCACAGCGTATTTATTATTCACCAGTGCTACACACTGCAGAGCTTTTTGATGTCTGCACACCTCAGACCTGGAAGAGCTGCTGAGCTTCAAGTTGCAAGGTTAAGCCAGCTTGATTTCCAGCTTGGCCAAAGCCTTTACCCTGACATGTCTGAAACTTAAGCTATAAAGTGTAATAAACAGGGACCACTTTGTTTTAAATATCAGTGCAGACAGTCATTTTATGACAAAATGGTCAAGCAGGATGTTCTGGTATCTCTGTCCGTATAATACTGGCTCTGCTAAATGAGCTGCTGAGAAAATGAGTTTGACTGCCAGAGAATAAGAAGATATGTTATACTTTGCAGATATCAAACCTGTTGTTTTCAGTGTCTCCCTGAAATCTGTAACGGGCTTTCACCACAACAAAGTCATTCAGGCAGTGAGATTGGAAGGCAGTTGAGTTTCTCTAAGCAAATTTAAGCTACACTTGAGAAGTGTTTTGTGACAGTGTATCCGTGTTTACTGGGCCAGTTATCAACACACAAATGTAATGAAAAAAAACCTGTTCTGAACTGGCATTTGTATTCCAGCAAATATTTTAGCACAGAGCTGAACTGAGAGCAAGGAAGGGCAAGTGCTGCCGTGTGCTCTGCAGTGCCAGGTTCACACGGGTGCCCCATGAGCTGCCATTTGTTTCTCTGCAGCCCACGGGGAACTGGAGTCATTTGCAACAGAGCTAATTCTTGTTTTCTGCAAGGCAAACACAGGAGGGGAGAGGGGAGGAAGCAGCAGGCATACATCAAGTGGTCTTTAAGCAGCTAGCCTCTGCCAAAGGAAGATAAGGAGAAATGAATTAGCTACTCTGGAACCAACTCCACTTCTTTTTTTCTTAAATAACTTCGGCTTTGTGCCTAGTGAAAGCACATCCTTGCTTTGAATGTCTTGTTTCCGTTCCATGTCAATTTTCTAGAGCTAAACTAATTTGCTGAGGCAAATTTGCTAATGTCCCTGCCAGAGGAGCTTCCATCTCTCTTATCTTTATTTACTCAGAAACATCGTGACAGTGTATTTTAGCCCTCTTTTCTTTTCAAATTATTTTCGGCATCATTCCCTGTCTATTCCAAGAGCTGCTTCCTGCACAGGGATACATCTTACCAAGAGGATAATGAAACCCAGCAGTGAAGTCCTGGACACGCGTTGCACAATGTTGGTGACAGAGGAGTGACCAGCTGGTCCCCCTGCCCGAGTTCCTCGTGTCAGTCAGCAGGCTGCAAGGCCAGCAGCACCACAGAGCAGCACAGAGCCTGCAGATGCCCTGAGCCTGACATGGAATGGTCACTCCTGTGAGGAACCCTCTCTGCTGGGACCAGTGGGGATTGTCCCTGTCAGCTCTGAGCCTGTCACAGGACCTGCAGAGCAGATTGAGCCTGGGATCTCACAGAAACGCTGACCTGGTGCAGGAGCACTTAGCATCGGTCTCGTCTGTGCCTCTTCCAAAATTTGGGCTGGGTGTTGGGTTTTTTTAGCAAGCAGCTGCAACAAGAAAGAGGAACATGCTTTAAGTAGTGGACCAATGTCATGAGACAGGTCCATACACAGTCCATGGGCCCTTTTCTTGCAGGAGCTGAACCCAGTGGTTCCACATAGTTCATTTCAAGCTTGTAAGTCAGCAGAATATTTAGTGGTTTTGTAAACCAAAACCTGTCCTTAGGTTTATCCATTCTGCCTGTGTCTGTGCCTTTCTCCCTGAAGGCTGGTCCATTCTTCCTGCTGGAGGACTGGGATATGGCCACACTGGGCTGGAGGAGGTTACTGGAGGGCAAGGGCTGATCCCTCCCTCTCACTGAGGGCTGAACCAGGAGCCTCCCTTGCATGATGCAGGATGATCTTGTTCCTCTCAGCTAACCCTGATGTTTCCTGACAGGCAAAATGGTCCCTCCCAGGAGCATAGTGCCTTTCATGGCACAGCACTGAAGATGCTCCCTCCCCACAGGCAGAATGCCTCCAGCAGGATAAAGACAGGGAGCCCTTCCTCTCTCCTGGAAGCTGAAGATGTGTGGGAAGCCTGTTCCATACCTTCAGGGACTCTGACATCTGCTGCTGCTTATCTTCCTTTCCTTACCTGATTATTTAGGACACTCACTGAGACCACATTTAATGGCACACTGTTTAGAACATATCAAGGATAAAACCTGTCTAGTTTAGTTTGTCTTTGGAATAAAGTTCAGGGTTACAATGATTAGAGGTTCTCTTCAGTTTCCAGCCTTTCTCTGTTCCGGTGCTGCCACGTAAAGTCTCTTCCTTGCTTAGCTTATAGGGCCATGTGGATGTTGAAGTATATTTGCAACATTGGCAAATTCTGGAAGATTGTGCAGTGCTGCTGTGAGGGCAAGAAGCAGCACAGGGATGACCATGAACAGCAGTACAAGTCAGCAGAGTCCTGAATCCCAACCTTTCTGCTCTGAGCACTTGTACAGAACCCAGCAATCTAATCCCCTGCTCCTCTCAGGAGACACGTGAGACAGTAGGAAAACAAAAGCTATTTTTTTGTGCTCTTTTAAATTGGCAGGGAGCACATGTACTCCAAGAAACAACAGTATCAAATTTGAATTACTGTTTATTTCTACCACAGCCATGCCCAAAATCTCAGACTAAGTCTGGGACCCTGTTGCTATGTACTGTTCAAAACATGTCAGGGGAAACTACAGCATGAATGAATGCATGAATGAAAGGGAGAAAAGAAACAAAAGTAGAAGGAGGGGAAATAATTTGAATGGTATGAGAGAGCTGATGATAAAGCTTGGTCAGGAAAAAGCCAAATATTGAACCCACATCTCCTCAGTAGTTAATCATATATTTACTTCACCACACTGCCCACTTCCTCTTTGTACTAAGAAAGGTGCCTGTATCCAGAAGTTATGGCAAAGTTATTACAAGGTCAAGGTAAGAAATTTTTTTTGGACAATGTCAGGGCTCATTCCATGAAATGATGACGTGAGCTGCTGTACTCTGCTCCATCGTGGACCTGCTAAACTCCTTACTTCTGCACTGCTGGGATGAACTGCCCTGTCCTATCTGCACTTTGGGAGACGTTTAGGATGTCTTTTCACACCTTTCCCTGCATGCACGTATCCCACCCAAGAAAATGAAGGTACTCTTGTGACATCTGCACAAATATCTCTGCCAGCTCAATCCAATGAGCAGGAATAGTTACAGCCCCAGGTGTGCAGCTGAGAGGGCTTCAACATGCTGGGAATCAATTTGCAAACTCCAGAGACTCTGTGTCCATCCACACTGTCACAGTGCTGCCACTTTTACCAAGCTGTGTTAGAGCAGCACAGGTAAATCAGCACATGCTGCAGTTGCTCCTTCCCCCTTTTTAATGCAAATGCACAATAGTTTAAAGAAACCAGCTCCTCTTGCACTTTTATCTTTGCAGGGTGGTCTATTCAGAGAACCACAGCCGTGTGTTTGTTTAGTGTGGCAGGTTGAGGGTCTGTGTGACAGAACTAAGAACATTGAACTTTGACGTTATTCTTTTGTCACTCAGTGCCTTGCTATGGACCAGCCTGGCACTCACCTCAGCCCCTTGGAGAGAGTCAAGGGAGCAGAAGGGAGGGCTGGTGTTTCCCCATTCACCCATGGGTGGGTAACATCGTGTCTTACACAAAGGCAGTGCAGGTGCCCAAGCTGTCTGGCTCAGAGGGAATGAATTCTAAGAACGTGGTTTCTTAGGCAGTGGCAATAAAACTCCACTGTTGTGCCCTGCAGTGAGTCCTGAGGAAGCCCCCTGGCAGGGCTGGCTTTGTGATCACTCCTCTGGCAGGGTCACAGGAGGAGCTGTTTGTGCAATTTCCATTGTGCAGCCCTAAGAGTAGAGAATTTCTGCCCCAGTGCAGCCCAGTCACACTCTCTTCCTGAAGCTCCTCTACTGGGAATTACCAGCCTTGATAACACTGACTCTCCCTCATCCAAAGTGCTTTTGAGCTCTCCTCTCTGAGTCTGGCAAGAACCTGTTTTTCAGTAGGCTTTCTCCAAGAAATCTGCATTCTAGAAAGCATTTTTCTGTGCTCATTTTTTTTTTGTAAAATCAACTGTTTAAGTGTTTTAATGACAACCATGACATAAGTGACCTTGCCTCTCTTCCCAGTGTCCTTCTGGTGCAGGGCCACAGGCAGTTGGCTGCAGTTAGTTTTGTGGCTCCTTTGCCTTCTCTCCCTTTATCTGTTTCCACTGTAAGATAAGGAGCTCCATATTTGCCCAGTGCTTAGTGCAGTGAGCCCTTTTTGCTGCCAGGAAGAACAGAATCCCAATTGCAGCATACTTTTGATATGAACACAGATGTTAATACAAGAATCTATGATAAGAACTAGGAGTAGTTGCTTTAGTTTTACAAGTGGTTGAAATCCCACTGAAATTGTAACAACTTGTCCCAACTGCAGAGTTAAACATACACTCTCTGCTCTTTTAAGGTATTTTAGTATCTGGTTTTTATTATTAATTGGTAAGATCCTGATCCTGTAATTTTCACAGAAATTTCCTTGGCATAAATGTAAGGATTTAGCTGAAGTGTCAGTGTTGGCCACATCAGGGCCCTAGACTGTGCATGCTTGGGAGCAAGGTCCTGTCTCTGTTTTGCTGCTTCATTCATAACAGCAGCAGCCCAGCTCCCTGGCTAGGACTAGAGATGCTGCTGCAATACAAGCAGTATTAAAAAGGAAGCTGTTCCGAGCTCAGGGAAGCATTGTTTGCCTTTGGCCTGGAAGCCTGAGCCTCAATTCTCCTGCCAAGCCTTGGAGCTCACACCCCATGGACAGACACACATGGCTTTTCCCCATCAGTTTCATCAGAATAAAAGTGTTCTGTGGTTTCTTGTTATAAACTCTTTACAGAAGCTAATTACTGTTGGCACAGAATTAACCACCAGTTGTATAAGTGAAATTTTGCTCAGCTTTGGATCCTGGCTGCACTCACAGTATGGTGAATGGAACGTGCTGCCCAGCTGTGTGTGCTACCCAGCTCTGCTAGTGAAAGATCAGTCCTTCTGCCCATCAGGTAGAAGGTAAAAGTCCTCCTTTACTTTTGAAATAAGCAGGGAGAAAATCCCAGTGTCCTTGTCAACATTTCCCCTCTGAACAAACTCCAAGCCAATGCCCAAGGCTGCAGCAGCCTGCAGATGCACTGGCACATTTACCTGAGTGTTTAATCCAGTTGTCTCTGTGGCACACATGTGGTATCAAGGCCGTATGGAAAGACTCACTTTCAGGCTGGTTTGCCTGCTCAGTGCTGAGCAGGTGTTTTTATACCATTTTGAATAGTTGCTTTGACTGTGAAAATGAAGGGGGAAAAGTCTATCCCATGGAGACCAATGGCATTTTATTTACGGGGAAATAATTCAGCAGGGTCAATGGGGCATCAGACCATGGATGACCCAGCTCCACTGATGAGTAACCTGCTAATTAATAGCTTTGGAAATGCTGCCAAGATCCTGCCAGAGTGGTTGCAGCACACGAACAGACCTCGCTCAACTCCTGAGCAAACATTCACAACAGTAACCAGAGCTGTTGGGATGAGCAAGATGACCTCTTACTACTCCTTCCTGTCTGTTTTCTAGGCCAAAAGGTGTTAGATCTTGGATGTGTCCTCAAGTATAGATCTGTATTTTTGTATTCCTGGCATCATGAGTCTCAGTGGCTGAAAGTCAGACCTGACTTCTGTTTAAGCAAGGTCTCAATGTTTTCAAAGGCAGTAACAAAAATGCAAATAATCTGACAGCTTCCTCTTTGGTCAACAGGAATTTAAGAAATAAATCTGCACACTGAGTCTTTAAACCTAACAAGTCTTTATACTGAAGCTGAGGTAAAAAAGCTACCTGTTTGTGTAGGAAGTAATGAATTTATGCATTGTGGTCTCTTGTTGCTATATCTAAAAGGCAATACTGATCCAAACTAAATCTGTCAGAGAGCCATAGACACTTGAAGGATTAGTTTGATGGGATTCCAAGTTATATTGCCAACTGCTGTCTCCCCAGAGCCTTGAATATTGGGAAAATCTGTTCTAAATCTAGAAGTTAATTTAAAAACCCAGAGGCCCTTGTGCAGTATCCTCATTAACAGCTGATCCTGCCTCCCTGTAGGCTGCAAACCCCGTGTGTTCAGAGCTGTGTAATCTGCTGAAGAACAGCTCTGTGGTGGACGTGGGAGAGGCTGGTGGGAGTCCAAGTCTGCACCAACCTCAACAGCTCTGTTGGTGTGAATGGAGGGAACCTGATACACAGGGTTTGGCCCACAATAGGCACAGTGTGTTCTGTCCTCCTTTCTTTTGGGGCTAGGAAGATGAAGGTGTCTCATATCCAAGAAAATACATGCCAAAGAAAAATATCAAACAGCTGCTCGGAGTTGAGTCTGGCTTGTAGGGCTACTTCATATTTACCCCTGTTAGTGAAACTCACTTTATTCTCCTGTGGCTTTGGCTGCCATCCAATGCACTATTCCCAGGTTTGCTGATAGAAAACACTGTAAGACTCTGGATTCTGAAGCTTGGGAAGATGTTCTTGATGAATACGTGCAAGGAACCAAAAGCTATATGCTTTAAAATGCTTCCCTCTTCCTCCTAGAGCTGCTGGAAACCAAGGGGCTTTTCTGCATAACAGAGTTTGCTACTCCAGATGCCTTCAATGCTTCCCTTTCCACAGCCCTCCTGAGAGTAAAAATGTACTTTTCCCACTTCCTCAAAGCCCACTGTGGCTATTGGACTGAAGAAAGAACCCCAATCCAATGTTTCTGTCACATCTTTTTTACGTTAAATGTGCTGTTTTCTTGCCAGACCTGTCTGCTGGGGGAAAGGAATTTAAAATGGAGAAGAGTTGATGTCTGGGGTAAATTGGCACAGATTATCTCTGGCCCAGGATCAGCCTTTGCTGCTGGACCTCCTGGTAGTGAGTTCCCTTGCTGTGCATATGGATAGGAATGTGCTACTCAATTCCTCCTGTACTCTTGCTGTCACAGAGGAACCAACTTGTCCTCCAAACCATTCTAGTGGTTAGTGTGGCACCTTTTCCATGTGTTTCTAGATCAAGAAGAAATTTTCCTTGTATTCTTAGTGCGTGTGCAACTCATGCACCTAATGGTCCTCAGCCTTCCAATGCACTTCAGTAAACTGTTGTGCTGGAAAAGCTTGTGAAAAACAATTTTCTTCTAAACGTAAAGTGCAAACTTATATTGTCAGAATAGGGTTTTCTTCCTTTACTAAAGGACACAAAATTCACATTAAAGTCACCACAGGAGAGCACACTGTGCCCCTTCCTGTGGGAATCGGTGACACAAAGCAGAACGTGGCATTCCTGGTGGGACAGCTGGGCCCTGGAAGCTGGGGAAGTGCAGGAAGTGGCACCAAAGCCACTGTGTGGGGTGAATCTCCTCCATCCTTTTCTCTAACATACTGCTCTCTACCTTCTCAATGCTCACTGCTTCTCAGGGCTTCATCTCTTGATATTAAAAAGCTAAGGAAGTAAAACAGGGGTCAGATGGTAAACAGAAAATCTAAAAAGAGTGGCAGCAGAGAGTCCCAAGAGATTCCAGTCCCAGTTCCGGTGATTTTTTTGTTGTTGTTTTTTCTTCCAGACCTTCACAGAAACCTGCATGTTACTGCTTTCTAGATGTTAAAAATTTTTGTCTTCATATTTCCCCACCCGCCTGGTGAAATTCGTTTGACAAATCAGAAGTATGACTGTGGTGGAATTAAGATTAGGATTTGGAATATAGGTCCACAAATTAATACTTCATGTGGAAACCATGTTTGGCATTTTGAATGTCAAATAGACCAAGGGCAACGTCCACTTCTGCCTTGAATTTCCTTGTCACCCAGGAAAGTCCTGGAGCTTCCTAGTCTACAACCCCTGGACCAGGAAGATTTGTACCTGCACAGACCACTTCTATGGATTAATAACATCCTGCAAATCAAAGCACTTTGGAAAAGTCTTAATCTCCATTCAGGAGCACAAAGAATGCCAGCTGTTTATTGGTCCTCTGTCGTCAGTGATAAGAAACAGGCTACTGAGCCTGTTCTCAATGGAGTTTTTTCGGGATAAAATTGTGTATCTCATGGTTGTCTAATACTCTCCCTCTTGAGCTAACTGTCCCACAGTGGGACAGACCCAAAATGGTTAGTCACTTATGGAAAAAAATGGCATCCTTTACTTGGGACGTTGGCTTGTTTGTGTGTAGTGATCTCAGAGAGGTAAGAGGAGGAGGGACCTCAGGAAAGGGTTGAGTCTGTGCAAGACTCAGCAAGTTCTGCTGAATCCAGTTCACATCTACTAGAACCTACTTGGCCACTTCTTTCTTCTTTAGTAGTGGACGTGGGTCAAGTGACACTTTTCAGTTTTATCATTGAAGTGCTATCTTTTCCTTGCTTCTGTCACCTTCAGGAAACCTGTTACCCAACGTTGGGTGCTATTTGAGGAAGCAAAGATTAAGTAATAGGCAGCAATGGGGGATGTGTGACACTGCACTGAGAAAGTGCATCTCTGATGAACAGCAGGTTCCGTAAATGTTGCCCAGAGCAGAGGGACCACTGGATGCTTCCCTGTCTGAAGTTCCTTTCTGGACGCTTTCCCCACTCACTTGGTGTTTGTTCTTCTGCAACAGCAAGGAAATGCAGAAGAGGAAGGAAAAGAGGCAATGAGCACACATCTAATGAGGGAGGGGGCAGATTAAGGTACTAGAGGTACCCTCAACGCTTGTGCAACGGGCCTGTGCGCAGCAATCAGTGTCCAAACAAGGCACAGAGGCAGTTTTCCTGTTAGCCAAAGGCCTTGAGAAGGAAAGGAGAAGTGAAGCCCTTTGGGTTACAGGAAATCGGTGTGGACCAACCAACGCCCTGTCCAGCCAGCACAGGCCCTGCCTTTGCCCTCACCTCCCATATTGTACGTCTTTATCAGTCATAGGAGCAATTCTGGGTGGTGTTCAGTACCAGCTAATGATGGGTATCTTTGTCCCAAGTGAAGCAATCTGAAGACCCATTCCTTCTGTGTGACTTGCCCAGAGCCCGGGGGGCAATTCCAGAGACCAGTTTTTCGGCCTATTCACACTGTTATTTTTGCTAAATGACAGTCTAATAAGGCAGTAACTTTGTTTCAAACAAAACCATGGCAAGGGGCAGAACCCCTTGTACACATGGGCTTCAGGGAGAGGAGAAGGTGCTGCTTGGCCAGGGAGGCTGAAGGCAGCAGACCGAGTCTGCCTGCAGCTCCCACTGCCAGGGAGCCCCTTCTCCCTGGCAGGAGAGAATCTCTCCTGTGCATGAGAAAACCTTTGGCTGATTCCTCTGCACGTTGTATTTGGACCTCAAGGATATTCTGGCTCATGAATTGCCCCTTGCTGTGGACCTCTGAGTGAGATGAAAAGCTGTCCCTTCTCTCGGGGTTCAAGCTGTACATGGCTGCAACTATACTTTTGAATCGCTAATCAGATGATGCATTTTTTTGCCCGAAATTACATTATTTTTATGCACTGTTGTATTTTTGCCAAGTGTCTGTGCTTCACAAGTGCCATGACTATCAGGCCCAAAGTAAACGATCTTTTTTATTCTGTTGCATATGTCACCACAAAGTTTAGAATGGACCTGGGAACACACCTGGAGAACCTCTGTCAAGACAAAAGATGTCAAACCTTGTATTCTCGGTGGTTTCTTAGATGTCTTTGTTATTTAATTGTGTTGACTATAGTAATGCTTTGAAATTCTTGCTGTGTTTAATTGCCAGGGGCAGATGTTTCAGTTCCAGGACCTGAAGAACAACCCGGTTTTTACAAACTATGGTGTGTTATGTTATGCTTGAGCTCCCTGCTTGGTGCAAGGAAGTCTGCTGAAGTTGAAGGGCAGAATGGTTTGAACTGAACTTGTTTTCAGCTTAGAGTTTCCAATAAAAGAGATCAGTTTTGCATGCTGCTGGAACCACCAGCTTTATCTCCCAGTGAAGCCTATCGGGCTGAGCTTCACACTGAGAGTGGTCAGCACCTTGCTAACTGAAATCATTGTATGTTATCATATGCTGACACTGGAGAATACGCTCTGAGCAAAATTCAGATTATTTGTGTGTACGAGAATGGTGCTGGAGAGTCCCAGCTGTTCACCTGAACTCAGCTGTGCTGGGTGCAGCACAAACACCGAGTGCCAAAGTTGGTCCCTGACCAACAGGTTCCGTAAGTGTGTGCCTTGTTTTTGCACTAGGGAGGTACTTGGGGGTTTTAAATGTGTCAGCCCCAGCACTGCCATTCAACTGAGTCAAAGGCACCAGCTGAGTGGGTGGATTTTTACAGAAGGCCTGGCTAATTTTTAGACCATTAGTAATGCGTAGTTGGGGAAGATAAGGTAATGAACAGTATGATCCAGTCTCATGCTGCAGAGTGCAAAGAGTTCAGCTGCAAGAGTTAAGAAAGAATTATTTTCCCTGTCTGTGCCATTGCACAACAGCAGAGGTGCTTGAGGGAGGGGATGTCCAAGCTGGGGGGTTGCAGCTGGAGGTCAGATATCAGACGTGCTGCGGTTTATTGGTGACCAGCATGGAAAATACATTTCTTGTGTTTCAGAACTCTATAGCTAGTTCTGAACAGGGAACCTTGCCCTTCAATTCCTAAATAGCCAAGAAGGAGCATTAAGAGAGGAGCCTGGGAACTGTGTTGCAGGAGCAGGAGTCTGTTCCCATCTCGCTGTGCCAAGAACGGGCAATACAGTCAGTGAGGACTGTGCCGAGGTGGTATGGAACAGCTTTAGTGCTTGGGAGCACCTCAGAGCAGGACAAAAGGCTAGAAAGTGATCATTTAATATTTGAATGCACAAGTACCAACTGCAAGGCTTAAAATAAGGGATTCTTTCTAGTGTGGTTTTAGAGGGATCAGTGTCATCTCTTGAAACAAGTGATCTGGGTTTCTGTGTGATGGTGGAGCTGTTATGGACTCACAGAAAAGTACAGAAATGGCCTTTGATTTCTGTACAAACCTCAGTAGTTTTCTTCTTAATATGTGTGTCTGTGATTGCAGGCAAAAAATATGCAGATCTCTAGAGGTACTCCCAGCCAAGAAAAATGGTGTAAATTCACCTATAATTCCATCATCAAAAAAAAAAAAGTTAGAGATGTTGAGTGACAGAATGCACATAACTCTCCCTACATTAGATATTTTATAAAAGGGCCCACTGGGATACTAATTTATTTTAATTTTTGCATGCAGTGCTATGAAGACCCCAGACTTCTTCACCGTTTTTGGCTACACTGAATATATCAGCTCATACTCCTGTTTACACACAGCATAAACACGGGTGGTTATATGCCTGTATATACTGTTATAGGATGATTTTTCTTGAAGTCAGATTATAGCACAGTGCAGGTAATTAAACAGTGATCTCTATACAAATTAAAAGGTTTGGTGCATGCTTTAATTTGGAAGTACAATTACAGTAATTTCAGTGCATGCTGACTGCACAACAGCACGCTGAACCCCAGGCCGTGCTGAGGATGTGTGAGTGCTGCTTGCAGATGCAAATGTGAGGCTTACTCACCTCCTGCCTTTGAAGTGCCACCGCTGAGAATCCCCATGGAAATGTGCCTGCACTCCAAGGCTCCTAGATTTTCAAATGGTTTGGGAAACACTGCTTAAAAATTAAGAGCCTTATTCCCATTTCCTGTTGAGCACCACATCTGAGCAATACACAATACACAGCTGAATAGGTGCGTTTCCTTTTTCTTCTTTCCAGATTGTGCTGGAGCTGCTCTGGAAGGCTCAGCGCTCTGAGCCACGGCAGCTACAGACTGTCACCAAAGCAGCTGCTTGTTCACTTCATTGCTGACTATTCATTATAACCTGAGCATTGTGCAGGCTCGAGGTGAGCTGGTTCCATGCGCAGCCCATCCCACACCTGTGCCCATCAGTGACCCAGACCACAGCAGTGTGTTGCTTTAGTCCAGTCAGGCTGTGTTTGAGCACATTTTGGATTTAATTGTTCCACACTTCCTTTGTGCTAAGTCAAATGCTTCAAGCACACTCGCAGTGTTTTTCCCCCATGACCAGGCTCCAAGCCAGAGCTGATGTCCAGGCTCAGGGTGAGGAGCACAGCAGGCTCGCCCGACCCGTGGCATGTGCGGCAAACAGGAGCAGCACAAGTACGAACGCACTGCCTTGTGTTCGAGAGTCTGATCTCAGAATCAGCTGGGAAGGCAATGTGATTCCAAGTGACTGCTTACAATGTAGGTCAGTTGAATGCAAAAGTGAAAGCAGATGTACCATGAGATTCCCACGTCTGCAGGGGGAGGGATGTCAGCCTGCAAGTGCAGAAAGCCCCAGAACTCATGTGTGACTCGTGTTTTCTGGTGAGTGACAAGCGATGCCATCCTGCCTGCATGGGAAGCGGCAGAATCCAGGTGCTGGCGTGGGTGCGAGTGCAACTGGAGGAGCTGCGGGCGCCTCCGGGAGAGGCGAACAGTGCGTGTATGTGCACAGCCGGGCCCCTGCCGGGATGCGGGGACAGCTCCGAGCATCCCAGGCTGCGATCGCCGCCGAGCGCCCCGACCACGGGGCCAACAGAGGGGTCCCCGGCAGAGCTCCCGGGCACAGCCCCGCTCTTCATCCTCCGGGAGCCGCCCGGGCTGTGCCCCGGTTACCACACGGGGCTGCAGTGACAGTAACCCGCCCCCATGTGCCCCCGCTTCCCAGAAGCCGAGCGGAGCGGGGAAGTCCCCGGCCGGCGGGGCTGGGCGGGGCGGACCCGGGGTGCGGGGGGGCACCCACCGAGCTGCCCCCGCACCGCTCCCGCTGCCAGAGCTGTGCAGTGACCCTGCGGACCGTTCGGGTAACGAGCGACCGGTTTTCTCTCCCTGTGGCTCAAAAATGGTTTGTTCGTACAGAGTCATTAATTTACATTAAGTCTACGTGTGAGAATTTTAAATGGATCGCTGTTCCCCAGTGGCGTGGATACTCTTCCAGGATACAAGCGTTGTAATGCAAATTAATTTTACTTACTTCCAAAGTGGATTCCAATTTAGCATCTGCACAGGGAATTAACTAGGAGTCGCTTTTGCCTCTACAAAAAAGAGTCTTGAAACCCGCAGTTCTCTGGGTGTCCCAGAACACTGCTGTGAGATGGGACTGAGATATTTGAAATGTGTCACTTGCCTCAGTCACTGCTTTCAAAAAGCCAGAACACTCTGAGCATAAAGGCTTTCTTCATATTAAACCAGAGAGATCAATCACCTGGTTTTAAACTTCTTCCAGACAGTATAATGTAGTATTAAACATTCCCAAGGGAGCATTAAAAATAATTATTTCTATGGGTATGGAGATGTGAATATGTTACTGTAGGGTAAGGTAAGGTGAGGTGTGTTCTTCCTGCACAGCATCTGTGCTGTGGTTTGCCTCATGTCCTTACTTTTACCCTGTGGTAAATGAGCAGCTCCCCCAGCACGAAAAAGGAAGTATCTCTCTAACTTGAAGCATCTTGATAGGCACCAGAGCAAAACAGGAATATTTTTATTTCTCCTTAATGATTCGAGGATATTTCTAATTCTCACACATCTAATGCATGAGTGCTGTCAAATTCTGACTGCACTAGTGTCCTATAGCAACATGCTCCTCCATCTGACCAAAAAGAGCTGTCAAAGCAGGTGATGGATGAAGAGTTCAAACTTCAGGCTGAGGGAGGTCAGCTTGTGAGTAATGGTCTGTCACTGGCCTCAGATCATGAGTTGTTTGCATAACTTTGGCTCAGGACAAACCCAGGCCGAAGATGACAGATGATGCCATACAATCTTTCCCAGTTGGCTCATTCCAGTCTGATCCAGATCATCTGGACCCCAAGGTCATTAGCACTCTAGAGCCAGTTATTGGCAAGGGTGACAGTCTGTGGCCTCCCTCCCATGTTCTGAAGGATGACAAAAGGGAAGATAAACAAATAAGAGGAGTTATCTGCTCCTCCTGACCTACTCTGAAGATTCAGGAGTAGGGAAGAGAAGGGATGAGACCCTGGTGAGTAACACAAGCCAGTGCTGTGTAACAGAAGCCACCGCCCAGCTGATGGCCCTGGTGGGCATGTGATTGCTGTGTGCACAGATGAGAGCAGTGTCACACTCTCCACAGGATTTAGCCACTTCCTAAATTTGTGGTTTGGTGAGCAGAATAGTATCTTGTGTTTGATGGCCTCAGAAAGTGACTAAAATTAGAAAGAGAGATGGATGTGTTTTCCAACTCTTTTGGACCAAGTCTCATGGCTGGCATTCCCCCTTCTCCTTCCTCCTTGCCCTGTGAAGTAGCTGCTTCTTGCTCATGCTGGGAGCTCAAAGGAAAGGCAGGGGTGTCATTGTGCCTGACCACTAATTGACCTCCCATCCAGGGGGAATGTGTACATAGGACTGAAGTGTCCCTGGAACACAGGACTATCCCCAGCTGGCTCACTCTGCTGTGCCTCCCAGGGCTAGCAGGAGCCTCCTTGGTGATGTGGGAATACTTTCCAGTGCTGTGTTCCTTAAGCTCAGTTCCACTCTGCTGGGCACAGCACGAGCAGCTCTGGCAGACACTCCTTGCCTGTCCCCTCCCTGCTGTGTGTCTGGAGCACTGAGGTGAGCACACATTAATTGGGTTTAGAATCTCCTACAGGTAACTCTGTTTTCTTCATCTTTAGGGGAGTTCTTTTTGATCCAAGCAGAACCTTTTTCCTTGGAGGGCGATATCAGGCTGCAGCACATCTTCCCTGTCCTTCCTGCTCCCTTCCCTTTGGTTTGAGATTCAAACAAATACACACATTGAAGTTGCACAGGCCCTGACAACCCTATTTTCATCATGAATCCCCCCTCCTAATTGCCTGGCCTTCTTCTCTGGAAACCATCACGTGGGAAAATCGTGGTCATGGGGGAAGGGTCTTGAGTCTCACAGAGAGTTCTGGTAAAGTACACACCCCTCTTCCCCATGGCCAGGCTGGGGCTACTCCTTTTTGATATGTTTTTCACAGAAAAAAAAAGGAAACCGTTAAGTCAGCAGCTCAAAAAATCAGGGAAGGAAAAGGCTTCTCAGCCAAGGCAGGGGCCTCCAGTGAAAGAAAAGGAGAAGGAAGAGCCCCTGCGCCCAGGCTGTGACTTGGTGAATGCTGCCCCAGGGGCACCGGGGTGTCTTGGATGAGACTGCCTTACAGTGGATGGGGGAAGTTCAGTGAGAGGCCTCCCTGTTGTTTGTCCACACTGTGGTGTTGGTAAGGGTCTGCTGAGTAATTTTTTCCTCCTGCTCAAATCCACTCCTGTGGGTGCAGCACTGACTGTAGGACAGCCACAGCCTCGCTCCTTGCTTCTTTCCCATTCGTGCATCTAAATGTGGCAACACCAGTGTGAGTGCACCCTGCTCCTAATACTGGGGTCTAAGACCTATTACAGTTCACCTTTTTCTTTCAGGCTCCTCCATGGCATTATTGTCATTCTGGAACTGAGGCACAACCTTCTCTGTAACACTTATGTGCGGAACCTCCTCCAAGGATGCTTGAAGTTCTGGGAACGACAACCATCTCCTCTCAAATCTGCAATGAGCCACTCTCCAAACTGTCTAACCTGAACACCAAAAGATACTTGAGGGGACATTTTTCATTCTCCATCCCTAGTTGTCAGTAGGGTTTCATTGCCCATGTGGATTTAAATCCCCTCCATTCTTCCTGTAGATCTCCACCATCCATGTGGTGTTGAAGGGGCCCAGTAAATCCCAAACTGCAGTTCTGCTCCCTTCTGTCTCAATGGGAATTTCCATCAGATCCTCTGGACTCTAAGGTTAAGTCCTTTGGAGAAAGGAGAGAATTTCAGTCAGTCTTTCCAAATCTGTTAAATTTGTGCTCCTGTCAGGACCCAGAAGGGAAGAAAGTTTCACCTGGATGGGGCTTTTGCTGAAAAAATGTAACCTGTCTCTGACCTCAGTGACCTCATATTTGGAAGTAAACAGCAGCACTAAAAATAAATATATTGTGCCCCCATCTCCATGCTATTAGTAGTTAGTATGAAAGGATGGCTGAGTGGGTGGACTGACCTTTCCATGTTCCTTTTTCTTTCCTTTTTTTTTGTTTAGCTTAAACATATGTCGTCATCATTTTCACGAGGCCATGAGGCCTTTTCACATCGTTGTTTGCTCTGAAGCAGGGCCACGGTTTCCCACTTTCAGGAAGCCTTGGCTTCAGGCATTAAGATGCAGAGTGGGGGGTTGCTGGTGCAGTTTATCAGTGCAGCTTCTTTCCAGCCAGTTGTTCCACCTCTGGAACACCAGTACAAGTCTCCCCCATTCTCCTCCCCTCTGCCTTATCGGAAACCCAGCCTAAGACCCGCATGGGCCACCTGCCAACACATAGTTCTGCTCTAACATGGGATGAAACTTTGACACTGCTTTTTTCAACTTGTTTTTCAGGTAGTTCCTACCCTTTGAACACTGTCATTTTTCAGACTGTCATTCCATCAGGTCTCAACCCCAGCCTCTGAACTGAAAAAATTTATGTGCCTCATTTTTGTGGGCTAGAGTAAAACAGAGCAGAGATTTCCAAAGTGCCTAATGTACTCTATCCTAGGGAATTCCACTAGGAACTCGTACACATGCACAAAATTCTGCTTATAAATTTTGGGCACAAAGTTCCTCCACGAGTAGTTAAGCTTGGATCTCCCTGTCAAGACCTCTGTTGAGTTCCAAGGCACGTTGGCGTGGCTGCACGGCCTGAGGTGGGCCAGGGTTATCAGAGTAAATGGTAACAAATGGATCTTCCAAAGGGTAGAACAATCTTACATTTCCCAATTAGAATCATTTAGAATCAATTAGGATGTTGGAAAAACCCTTCACGTGGAAGATCGTGTCTGCCTATGACAAAGATCACGTCAGCCTTTCAAGTGCAACACTGTGCTCTGTGATCAGCGTGTGCCCTTCTGGAAAAAATGAAATTTGTAGCAAATTGCTAAGCTTGGTCTTGCTGTGCTCCATCTCCATCCTCCTGTCCTGCATGCCACATGCTTTGGGAATTATGCACCACAGAAAGGAAAGAAGGTCTCCTGTCAGAACCCAGAGCCTTTCAGTGAAGGAGAAAATAATCCCACAGCAATGCACATGTATGTGAAGGCTTCTGAACAACCAGCTAGAACAGAACAGCGAAACCTGATCAAAGAGAACAAACTCCATCAGTTAAGCTGGTTTTGTAATTGTAGTACTTTATCAACAAGTAGATATTTCTGGAAGGGCTGGTTGTGCAGATGTGTAACATCTGTGCACATTTGGCCTCTGGAAAGTGTCCTGGTGATAGTTCATTCCAAAAATTTTATTGGTTTTCTAGCTTTTCTCTTGACCGGATAAAGGAAGGATGCTTTTTCCAAGGTCATTTTTGGTGAAAGTGTTTTCTGGTTCAGGCAGTGGACAGGTCCCTGGGTTAGTAAAACATGGAGGTCTGGATGGGAATCTCCTGTGAAGTCCAAAAGGGATGTGATTCATGACAGGCCTCTTACTCAGCTCCAAAATTTAGGGAAACCTGAACTTTACACAGCAGAGAGGAAATTTATCCCCCCACATGTTCTTCCATGACCAACTCTGCTTTCTACCCCCCACTAGCAGTAAGCTGAATGATCTTTCATGAAGTATAGGCTTTATGGGTAACTTGGTTATTGTTTGTTCAAGGGGATGTTTTTTAAGAATGTTCAACATCCAGGCCAGCTAATGACTGATTTAATATCAGTGACTGTGGATTAAATTTGCAGACTTAACTTGCACTTAATCCAAACAGCTGTGAGTGCTTTAGAAAAGGTGATATTCCCCCATTTTGGGGAAAGAGAAACCAAGGCACAGTTCAGCTCAGTTATTTGTCCAGTATCACTTTCTACTGGGAGTAGAAAACAGAGTTCAGTCTCATGTGAGAATCATTAGATAAAAATTGTTATAAAGGTAATTCATGGAATATTATTGAATTTTGAGATCTGAGGAACAGGTAAGTTTTCTAAGTTGGGTGAGGAAGCTCTTAGTTCCTTTACCCTCTGCAGTATGTAATGTCTCGTTTAAATATGGCGAGAACATTAACTGGAACATAACTTTGTCTTCCTTTTCCTCCTTTTTCCTTCTCTTTCAAACCCCACAGATCTGGCCTTATTTGCCTGAACCAAGCCCTTACATTTGAGGCATTCAGAGCTGCTCTGACCTTTCTCTTCCTCCCTGGTTTGTTCCCAGTGTGCTGATTTCTCGTAGCCGCTTTCCCTGTGCTCTGGTTTGCTCTCTGCAGCTGGGACACACGGGAGCCGGCGCTCCAGCCCGGGGCTGTCCCAACACCTCCTGCACAGCCCCTGGCTCTGGCTCTGCTGCCCAGGACTCTGGGGTTTCTTTGTTTGAGCCTGGCAAAGTTCCACTGCGGGGAAATCAGCTCAGCCCCGTGAGCTGGCAGATGACATGGGTGGGCTCAGCCTGGCCTTAGCTTTTACCTTATTTATTTTGTTTGCTCATGGATGAGCACTTTGTCCCCTTTGCAAAGCTGACCGCTCCAAAATCCAGCCACTCTCCAGTACCTGATTGCACTGCAAGTCCTGGAAAGCCACGGACATTAATATGCACCTTGAGAGAAAGGTTCAGGAGGTAATTTTGAGTGGTTTGGGGGTTATTTTCTGCAATTCATGTATGTGCTCTCAGGCACACAGTGGGATTCTTGGAGCTGTCCTGTGCAGGGCATGGACTTTGATGATCCTAGTGGGTGCCTTCCAACTCAGGACATTCCAAGATTCTATGTATGTACCAGTGAACATGATTCCAAAGACATCCCAAGTGGATCCATATCTGCACAGTACTTTGCACAGCGTTTTCAGATCTGTTTGTCACCACTATTACACTCTAAATGTTTAAGACCAGTGGTAATCCTAAAAGCACCATAAAAGAGGATGCAAATTAATTTGTCTTGGTCAGATTCATTTTGAGGGTTGGATATTTGGGGGGTTTTTTTGACTTAAAGTGGTGATCTTTCAATATTTAACATCTCTCCTGCTCCGCTGGCCTCCAGCCAAGGCCTCCTTCCATGGCAGGTGAAGGAGAGCAGAGCTGGGGTGCATCCTGCTGTGTTCCCTGGGAGGGTGTGCCCATTGCCCCCTCTGCAACTGGGACTTTCATCTCCCTCAACACCAACGTATGGCACAAGATCGTGTTTTAAATGTCACATGAGATTCTGGGAATACTCTCCCTGGTCCCAGGATACTTTTGGAACTGTTTATCTAAGCTCTCTCATGATATGCCAAACCACCAGGTGTTCTGTGTGCCTGGGGCCCCACTTGTTCTGGAAGGCTTCCTGGTTGTTTGTTTGTACAGAGACTTATCCTGGTCTGGAGAGTGGGTTCAGGGAGCCTCTCCCAGTGCTCTGTGCATGTTCCTATCGATTGAGAGAATCTTTTCCTTCTTTCCCATGATGCCCCATCTTAGGATTGCTATGACCACACTTCAGTGTCCACTTCCAAGGCCTGCAGTGGGTGTGGGACAGGACTGTGCAATGGCTCTTTCAGCTCTGCCTTGATCCTCTTAAATACCATCCGTGGGCATTTCTTGCTTCTGTTCAGCCAATTCCCCTTCAGGCACGTGGGGCCTTGGCTGTGCACTTCTAAACATGTTTCTGTTTAGTTTTATGCAGCAGCCACCACGTTGCGCTTATTACAGTGAAAACTGGGGGGAAATCCATGCCTTTGTGTTATGCAGAAGGTCAAATAAGATGTCCATCACATCCAGGAAACTGTAAATAGAAACTGTACAAAAATCGACAGAGGATGACCAGAGGAGAGGTGGTCATGTGAAACTGCCCAAATTTATGTGCCCAGTCTGGGAACTAAAGGTTAGGTTCCCCGTATGGAGAGGAATACATTTCTTTTGAATTGCCCTCTGGAAGATAATTCCTTGACTCTTTCCCTAAGAGCTTAAAGCAGCCTCATTTTTGTGCTTTAGAAAAACAATTAACTGCTTAATTGTTCTGTCATCACCAGAAATGTGACACCTGGGTCTGGTGGTGGTTTCGGCGACAGGGCTCTGCCTGCTCCCTGTATTTACACACATGACTGGCTTGTGCATTTGCAGGGATTACTCTCCCTTTCCAAACAGAAAGCAATGACTGGATCAAGCCCAGGCATTGTTTAAGAGTGGCCTGTGACTGTGGTTTGTTTTCTTGTTTTGTTTGTAAAGGTCAAAGACATAATGATTTTTTTTTTTTTTTGGAGGTAAAAGTTAACTTGTACTCGGATCTTTCACCGGCCTGAGCTGAAAAGGAAGTGAGAAAGTAGGTCTTGCTCAAAAGCCTGGTATTTCTTTGGTAATTTCTCTCATCAAATACCTGCTTGAAGTGGAAGTTGATCATGTCTCCCTGTGAGGCCACACTACCTTCCATAACACCTCAGTCTGCCTGTCTAAATGTAACCCCCTGAATCTGGGTTTCAGTCTAATAAATGTCTGGTTCTGACATGGTTTTCCAGGCTGTAAACCTCAGTGAGGCATGTTTCCAAGGGAGCACTTTCCAGCACTAGACCCTTTGCCTTATCTGGGCTGTAAGTGGGCCAGGCAGGAGGATTTGGGAAGTTACTGTGCCTTGCACTGTGGATTTTGACTGGAGCAGCCTCTCTTAGGAGCCTGGCAAAGTGACAGAAGGAAGAATCTGGTCATGACTAACAAACCCTTCCTGCTTTGCTGGAGTGAAAGAGACCTTCAGTGGATTATTCTTAGCTCTTTTTCAAGGTAATAGCCAGTGTAAAATTTTTAGTAAAGGATTGGTTGCTATAGACAAGCAAGCCTAAGTGCCAGTGATATTTTCTGCAGAGTCTGATCTGGGCTTTCAGGGTTATTTGCTTGGAAATGTCACAGACATTGTACATAAACACCGGTACAAACAGGCTTAAGAACTAACCCTCCAGTTTTTATGACTTTCTGCATGCTCAGTAATAGCTAAATGAAGCAGACAGACATTCAAAATATGAGTACAATTGTTGTTGAACAGGACATGTTATTCCCCTGAATATGTCAGATTTTTAAAATGGAAGTATTCAGAGGTGCATAATTTGTGTCAGTCAGTGATTTGTATTAGAAAAAAAAACCCTAAGAAATGTTTTTGAAACATTTGAAAATGTTTTTGACCCATCCCAAGCTTTTTTTAACCCTCAAAAATCATAAAAAAATTTTCAGAGTTTGAAATCTCAAAAATATTCACAGGAAAGGAAAAGCATTTCCTGTTGATCCCAGCTTGGATGCTTGGGGGAATATGACATTTTCTGCAAAACTGACAGAAACCAGGTTGGATTTTCACTGCCTGCCAGGCAGGTTTGAAAACCTGCTTGATTTCCTTCCAGCTCCCCCGCCCAGCTCCCAGGGAGCTGACAGAGGGAGCTGGGAGCCAGAGACCCGACTCTGTGGCTCCTCCGAGCTCTGGGCTCTCACCTCTCCTCCTCTGGGGTCTGATGGGACGACTGCTGTAGCTCTGTGCAGCCCCTCATGGGCTCTTTCAAGCTGTGTCTTCCAGAGTGCTGGATCTCCCATATCCTGCTGGGATGTCCGGTGTCTGGCTCAGCCCTCCACCTTCCCAGTCTGGACCCAGTGCTCCTGGGGGCTCCAAGTGCTCAGGGCTGGTTCCCACTTCTCCTCTCCTGCAAGGGTCAGCAGCCATCCCCCTGCAGGGCAGGTATGCAGCCTCTCCAGCTGCCCCACGTCACTTCAGCTGCAATTCAAACTATCAATTTTTCTCAGGAATGTGAATTTGGCCACTAATTCACAGCAATTTCACTGAAGCAACTTTTGAAATTGAAATGAAGCCAGTTGAGGAGTATTCTCTAGGGTGTAACTAGGAGTGTTCTGTGAGAAATATTAATTCTTTGGAAACTATAGACAGATTGAATCCTGGATCATTCTGGGAACTGATCCTTCCCATCTTTGAACACCTTCTGCCCTAAGCAACAGAGTTGAGCCAAAGCTGCTGTGGGTCAGAGTCATAATACTCAAACCACATTTGCTGGTTCATGTGGAATACACCACCATCAGTCAAAATTGTGAGGATAAAGAAACCTGGTCCTGGGGCAGCGCAAACGCTTGATTTCAGATGTGAAATTTTAAATTTGAGGAAGTTACCCGATGAAGACCCTGGGAGGTCAGGGTTTTTTCTGTCTGTGTCACACCTGCCTTGGCCAGCAGAACTGCCGTGAAGCTCATCAGCACTCAGCCATCCCTTCTTGCCTGTCAGGAGAAGGTGGTGTGGTTCAGCCCCACAGAGCTGCTCTCTCACTCCTCCTCAGTGGGATGGGGGAAGGAATCGGGAGGGTAGAAGTGCGAAAACATGTGGTTTGAGACAAACACGGTTTGGTAGGTGAAGCAAAGCTGTGTGTGAAAGCAAAGCAAACCAAGGAATTCATTCCCATGTCCCACAGGCAGGCAGGACCTGAGCCATCCCCAGGACAGCCGGGCTCCATCACATGTAACAGTGACTCGGGAAGGCAAATGGCATCACTCTGAATGTCCCCTCTGCCTCCTTCTCCCCCAGCTCCACATGCTGAGCACAATGGTCTGGGATATCCCTGGAGTCAGCTGGTGTCAGCTGTGTCCCCTCAGCTCCTTGTGCACCCCCAGCCCCCTCTCTGGTGGGGTGAGTGAGGAGCAGAAAAGGCCTTGGCTCCATGCAAGCCCTGCTCAGCAGTAAGGAAAACATCTCTGTGTTATCAGCACTGTTTCCAGCACAAATCCAAAACACAGCCCATGCCAGGTACTGGGAAGGAAATGAACTCTATGTCAGCCAAGGCCAGACAGGAGGCACCTGTATGAGCATGGGAGCTCTGGCAGAGATTGTGCCACACAACCCTTGTGTCTGGGACCAGGAGAGCTCACTTTGTCCTAGCATTTCATCAGCCCCTGCAATGGTCTGTGGTGAAGGGTGAAGCCTGGAGATAAAATGTCCATATGGCTCCACCAATGAATCATGGGGACCCTGTGGAACATGGCTTGCATTCAAAAGGTTGACAACATTTAACCTCACAGAGCTCCCAGGCACTGGGACCTGAGTGCTTTAGCCTTTACTAAACAAATACTTTTAATGATTTGAGCCTTAACAGGAAAGTCCAGTGGGGGCTGTTGAACTCTGGAATTCGCTGCAGGGGGGCATTGGAGAGATTAGAGGCCATGGCTAATCAAAGAAAATCTGCTTTACATTGTACTGCTGCTTGCACAGCCCCCAGTTCATATCTGTGGCTCCCTTCTGCCTTAGAGGGAGCTGCATGTGTAGACTGACCCTTTCTTTGCTGAGCTTTCCTACCAAGATCTCCCAGGACAACCTCTGTTTTTCAGGCAGTGGATTTATGTCAGCTTTTGCAGTGGCCACTCTCTCCCTGCAGCCAGTTGTCCCAGTTTTTTGAAGTGCTGCTGTATTGGATCAGCACACCTTTTTCCACGGTTATGGGGTAAACTGAAGTGTCAGCTGAAAGGAATTTTTCAGCTGTTCTGGCCGACTACACGGCTGCACAACCAGCTGTGCCAGCACATGGTGGGTGTGAGGGCAGGGGCTGCCCCTGCACGTGAAACCACAGCTGCACCCTCCCAACCGAAAGGGCTGAGGTGGCAACAAACCACCAACGGCCGAGCCGGCGGCCGCTTCTTCATTTCTCTTGCAGGTAGTGGAAGACAAAGATGGACCTTCAGATTCAGTAGAGTCAGTAACTCTTCAACACAGTAGGTGCAGATATTTAAAATAAAAAGCCTCCCAGCTGAAGTGTGGGTGTCTGTTGGAGTGTTCCAAGGTTTATTCCAACCCAGCTGTCCCTGGGGTCTCACCTTAGCAGTGTGGGCCTTGGAGGCCTTGGATCTGTGTGTGATCACAGCAGATCAAACTGTGGAAATGTGAAACCTCAGTGCCCACAAGCTGTTTGTTCCCAATGGCTGCCACAGCCTGTGCATCTGGAACTCAGCTGGCAGGGTTCTGTGGCATTGCTGCACATCAGCTTTGGGCAAAGCCTTACTTTCAGTTGTTTGTGCTAGTTGGAGGCAACCTGGATGACTTTGTACTGAAGCAGATGAGACAAATGCACACTGTTGTGCTAACTCATCTTCCCTTAAAGCACTGTGGAGCAATAACTTTCAGAAATACCATGGTAAGAGGTAGCCAGAGTGAAGTAATATCTCAAACAGCTTCCTCTGTTTCTGCAGTGCTTCTCTAACCATGTTTGTAAACAGGTTTGAAAATGCTTAACCCTGAGCTGTGCACCCACACTGATCCCTTTATTCCTCCTTGCTCCTGGGTAATAGTCACATTGATGGGCCTCAGCACCAGAGCCCAGACTATCTTTTGGCAGCATCTACATCCCAGTTGGAACATGTCTTTGAAAAGGCAGCTTTTTGCAGTTTCATACTTCAACTACCAACTAAACTCCTTATCAGTGTGATTCTATCAACAGGAAACTGGTAAGAAAAAAAGAAGTACCCAGCCCATAGCCCACGATGTTATCTAATCTCTGTCCAATCTGCTCTCTGCTTGGGGACACATGCAACAGGCTGCAGCAACTGCATGTCAGAAGGTCAGAGAATCCAGACAGGGGACAGCAGTGCAAATAACCAGCTGGGACTCAAAGAATCCAAAGTTGAAGCAGATTTTTAAAGCTGCTTAGTAATCAAAATATCTCAGTGTGCAAATCAGCCTCTTTCCTGTGGCCACAGCTCCTCTGTGCTCACTGGAGTGTTTGTCACCGTCACAGGTGTGACAAGAGTCACGGGAAGAAACACGGGACGTGGGTTGTGGTGAGCTTGGCAGTGCAGGGTTATCGTTGGACTTGATAATTTTAAAGGTCTTTTCCAACCTAAACAATTCTATGATTCTCTGATTCTATGGAAGTAGGGTTTGGTCTTAAACCACGTACCTGTATTTTGCAGATATGGAACAAAGCGGTTTCACTTACAGTAAAAGAGACTTTTTTGGAGTGCAAAAGTCAGTTCCTGAAGTGTTCAGCTATTGCAGTTTTGTGAGGATATCAGACTTAGCTAAAAGCTCTTATAAATATATATATATTAGTGCAATAACACCAACAGATTAAACCCAATAATTGGATTGCAAAGGTTTTAGGCAACCCTGGGGTCAGTGGGAAGGGATGACAAGATTGCTGTGCCACCTGTTCCAGCTGGTCAGATGTGCCCTGGCATGTATATATATACATATATAATGATGTATAGATTTGGAGTTGCTACAAATGGTTAATTGTTAGTGTTTGTAATTAGAGTGGTCCACTCTCAGCACCTGGAAGATGCTATAGAACTATTTTATTCTATTATTCTATATATTAGAAAATATCCAGACTCCCTCTGATGCTTCTTTTCAGTTGAGGTTGTGTCACTGAGACTGAATGTCAGCTACAATGGCTGATGCAGCCCTGGCTGAACGGAAAACTCGGAGAGCAGGTCATGTCCCTCTCCTGCCCTCCAGAAAGGGGTGCAGTGAAAATAACAGAACACATGCCAGGGCACATCTGACCAGCTGGAACAGGTGGCACAGCAATCTTGTCATCCCTTCCCACTGACCCCAGGGTTGCCTAAAACCTTTGCAATCCAATTATTGGTTTTAATCTGTTGGTGTTATTGCACTAAGCACATTATTGAAGGACTATACAGGCATGGTGAGCTGGAATTTGTGTGAGGCTTGAGAATTAAACAGATTAATGGAAGTGGACATGGAGGCACATCCACAATCCACTTATGAGGAGACTGAGGAGCAATCAAAGTGGGAAGATTGAGAAAGAGAATTGAGAGTCAAACAGTTTCTTAGCACTTTCGTTCAGAGATCATGGAATTAACTAATTTCCAGTTTGGGACCCTTTTCTTGGAACTGCAAGGGTACATCTTGGTAACAAAAGAGGCTGAGGCCAAATGTACACAATCCTGCTGCACTGGAGGATTGTGAATACAGGAAGTGACAATAGAGTTTCAGTGTGTAAAGACCTGGAAAGTTTTTATTCGGAAAAATAATAATTGGAAAAAATTTCCTCAACTGGTCTAGAAGTTTAGCAGAGTTGGTCAGGAGAAGCTGTTATCACCAACACAGCAATCACAGTCAGAAGGACTTTAACCCCCATGCTCTCCTCTCCCTGGAAAGACTGATTTATTTTTTTTTCCTGACTAAGGTACTTCTTGGTATTCTATTTCTAAGCAATTAACCATTTCAGCAAATTATGCCACTGAGATCTGTTTTAGAAGGAGAGATCTTAACCATTAAAAGTGGGTCTGATGCAGACATTAGGAGATGCTCCACTTCACATCACTGAGGTGCTGCCACTTTCCTCTGCCGGTGTCATAGTCCTAGCACGAAACCCAGTGGGAATCACTTCTCATTGTCTTTGTCTGCTCCTCCTCATGGAGGACTGTGTACACAGGGAATTGGTGCTTTTTAGTTTTAGATGGAATCCATGAGCTGAACTCATCTGATGGTGGACTTAAGGCAGTCCCCATACTCTTGGGATAGCAGACCAGCTGGGAATCTCGTGTCTAGCAGGTAGAAACCAAGGTACTGAAAACTTGGCTGTGTTAGAACATGAGGGGAATTTCATCATGTTGCTGAGTTGGAGAATAAAAATTAAATGTGTGTATCTTAGAAGAAACAGCAAATAGAGGTGATTTAGCCTGCAAATGCACTGCTGCTCCATATGCAGAGGCTGGAGTTGACACAGGGGATTTGGGTATTCCTGCCCCCTTGACCACTGGTGTCTGAATGAACCTGAACAAATGATGCTGACCCATTTTGGCCTCCTCGTTTCTGGCTGCAAATGCAGGCAATGCACCTTTGAGAAGTTCTATAAGCTCTGCAGGAGCAAGAGGATAGGCATTCTAGGGGGTGTGATGTACAGAATCCCAGGATGCATATTAGAGCAATGTTTATTGACTAAAAAGGCTAACTTTTACCTATAAATCTATGTGTCTCTAGAAATTTGGCTCTTTTTTTTGTCTTACTCTTTTTTTTTATCTGCATAATTATTTTCCCATTTCTCTCCCTCTTGGTTTTGGTTTTGGTTTTTTTTTTAATCAAAATCTCCACATTTAATTTGCAGAAATGCCCTGAGTCTGTGCTGGACAGATTCTGGTTTTGCAATCACTGAAACCTGTGAAAATTGTCTTGTTGGGTATTGCTGTGTTCGACAGCCAACGCTCAACCTGAGTTACTGGTGTCACCTCCTGGGGCCTGGATGCTGGGTTCTCACTTCCCTTCAAGTGGTTCAGTCAGTGGTTGGTTTGTGCCTCTAATTTAGCTATGGGAAACAGTTCTTCCTAGCAATGTGGTACTAGAAAAATCCCTGGAACTATTTCATGTTTTTTTCTTCCCACTCAGTATTATGAAACACTCATGCTAAATTACTGAACGCTGGCAAATGCTGTGCTCTGACCATGTGTGCAACAGGGCTGATAATATGCTTTTTATTGCATGTATAGGTCTATAACAAGAGCCTCTAAAAGGCTCTGGGTGGTACCTTGCTCTGTTGCTTCTGCTTGTTCAGCCCATGGCTTCCACTAAAGAAACACCTAGAAGACATGAAGAGGGAAGAAATGGATTGAAAAAGGGATTGTTTGTATCATCTTACAGATAAAGTAAGGATAACTCTCATTACTTACATGCCTTTATCAGTGCAACTTAGCGTGGCAAGTTAATTTAGGCCTGGTCTTTGCAAAACACCTGCTCTAATTCAGTGATGTTCATGGGTTTGGATAGAGGCCCTTATGTAGAGGGAGCTGTATGGGTGTGAAAATACAAAATGAAGTGATTGTATTAAAATAACTCTCACATCCTTCCTTATTCCTCCTTCTTGCTTCCTACAACTTGGATGGGGAGTCAGAGCAGCACCCTTCCTTTCACAGAAACTGCTGCTCTTGAGAATCAGCAGAGTCAGGGCTGGCCCTGGCAAGCTCTCATTTCCCAGAGCATCCACTGAGACTCAGGGGCAGCTGAGGGGTAAGACAGTTGGAGATTATTAGATGCTAAACCGTCACATTCCAGCTTAAAGTAGTTCCTTCTGAAGTTAGCACTGACTGAGGGAGGCCCTTCTGCAGGAACTCTCCCAGCTTTACCCAGAGTCCTCTCACAGGTAGCCTGGAAACATGGACTGGCTCAGAAGAGCCTCCTGGACAGAGAGGTGCTGGGGTGGGTCGAGCCTCAGCAAAAAGCAGTGATTATATAAACAAAGCATCCTGTCCCCTGCATTTGAGAGTGTTTGTGAAAGGAATGTGCCAGAACCCACAAGAGGTGAAGGGACATGTAGAGCCGCCTCCACCCGCCCTGTTCCTCACACACAGTCACTGCAAAAACAAACAAACAAGACAGGACTGGCTTGGCCAAGATGGTTTTAGAGACTGACTCAGGCTCAGCATCCCGGCTGTAAACAAAAGGGAATCTGCATTATTTGGGAAATGGAAGGGATTGATCCGAGGATCTGCGTGCAAACAAAGGCTGAGGAGGAGGGAGGAGCACGGCAGGGCAGGTCCGTGTTGGCACCGGCAGTGCCCGGTGGGGGGGTGACGCTGTGCCCGGCTGGGCTCAAGCCCGTGTTTGTGTGTGTGTCTGACTGAGCGTGACTGCCCACACAGGGGACCCACCCCGCGCAGGGCACCGGCACGGCCCGTGTCACCTCCGCCAGGGACACTCCTCCTCGTGGAATCTGCTCTGCCACCGGCTCTGCCCTGCGCTCCCGGTGCTGCCTTGGGCAAGTCCTGGGTGTGTGCTCGTGTCCGTGCGAGCACATGTGTGTGAGCTCCGTGTGCTGCGTGTCTCAGCCTGCACGCCAGGGCTTTGTACAGAGGTGTGCACAGACACCCGTGTGCAGTGTGTGTGAATAAACACACGTGTGTGCACAGACACCCGTGTGCAGTGTGAGTGAATAAACACGTGTGTGCACAGACACCCCTGTGCAGTATGTGTGAATAAACACGTGTGTGCACAGACACCCCTGTGCAGTGTGAGTGAATAAACAAATGTGTGTGCAGCATGTGTGAATAAACACGTGTGTGCAGGTGTGTTCACACTCTGTGAGCAAACACGGGGGCATCTGCACCTGTAGGTGTGACTTTGCAGTGTTGGGCGCCACGTGTGTTATACCTGTGAGTGTGCAGGGGGCTGGTTTGTGCACAGGGGCTGCCTGCACATTTCCAAGGGCTTGCCCATCCGTGCACGGGGCTTTTCCATAACAGGGAATGCTCTTTCGTTTTCTGCAGATCAGTGGCAAGATAATAATGCCAAGCGAAAAGCTTATGCAAATCTGAGCTACTCACTGGAGCAGGATAACTGCAGTTCTCTAATGCAGCAGAGTTTTTGCCTCACCTGCTTTGTTGAAACCTTACCTGCATTGACATCAAACTCTACAAAAGTGGAAGGTGTTAGTTTTGTTTCCACTCACATTGGGATTTGTTAATCTGCTCTAAGTGCAGCATGTCCTTTGGATACAGTTACACTTCAGATGTTAAGTCTGTATCATTTCTGCATCACTTATAATCAGTTTATTAAATTATATTGGTTTGAACACAGAGGCCCTGTAGCAGCCCAAGAGCTAAAAGCACCTGGGAACTCCCCAGTATTGGGCAAGTGGACAGTTTTCCTGAGTGCCTTTTCATCTCATCTGGGACAAACAGGATGGAAAGATCTCAGAGTCCCTGGGCATGGCACTTACAGAGCCTGAGCTCTGAAGGGGACTCAGAGGGATATTTGGAGTTATGATTTTAACCAGGGCTGTAATTCATCTGGCCCTGAGAGTGACAGAACTGATTGCCCAACTGAGATGCTTACCTTTATTTCCCCCTCTTCTTGTTGACATTCTCTCTTTTAAGTATCTGGTTGTTTTAGTGTCTCTAAGAATTCTATATTACAACACCTAATTTTCAAAGAAAAACACCTCTCTGTGCCTAGCAACTTTCTTCTTCCCATCAGACAGCCCTCTGTGCGTGTGTAGGTGTTTGTGCACTTATGAAACATCCCTGACTGTTGTGTGCACTGGCTGTGAGCTGCAGGACCCAGATGTCACATCCTGGCCCCCTTAGCAGGGGCCGTGCTCAGCAGTGTCAGCTCTCAGTGCTGGCTGCTCTGGCCTGGTGGCACTGCCCATGCTGTGACACCTCTGGACTCTCCTGCTCACAGGGGCAGTGCCACTGTGGTGGTTTGTGTCCTGATAGTGTTTGTTTGAGCAATGGCATCATCAGGGGCCAATGCAGGTTCACACAGTCTGCACTGGGCAGCCTGGTGGTTACACTCACAGCATCAGACTGTGGAACGGGTGTTGGGAGTCCAGGTCTGCCAGGCACTGATATCCCTGTCCAGTTTGGCAGTTTCTTATTGGAGCTGGGAATTCTTCTATCTGAGAAAGCGCTCACTGAGCTTCGTTTGATCTGCTGAATCCATCTGTACTGTGCTTTATTTTCTGTAAGTGCACAGAGTCACTTCGTACCTCAGCGTAGATCTAAGTGGTTTGGGCCTTTTTGTGCACTAGCTGTGATTTCTCTGGCAGGAGGGTTTCTTCCTTGGTTTCCCCAACTATGAAATTAAATGAACCCTCAATAACAAGCTAATTGCTAAGGACTGCGTGGTAACTATGATCAGTGTTTAATTGGCTTTAGATTCCAGACAATGTGTAACAAATTAGCTTCAGTCTAAGGAATCCATCTTTCTACAGGCAAATTAAAGAACTGTGCAAACAGATCCCAATGACCCAGCAGTGATGTGGTGTGTCTTTTGTGTCATTTAAGTGCACAGTACTGTGGTTCACTTGTGACTTTGTAATTAAAGCAAGCCAAAATACTGTTTAATAATTTAAATATTTTACCTGACTATTTGTTCAAACAGTGCTTGATTCTTGGGGGGATAAAAAAAAAAAAAAAAAAGAAAGTTAAAAGCATGAGCATGTGTATTAAATACTTATTGCACAATTTTGCATGCACAATTACCCCGATGGCAAATGCAATTACACACTGCACATCTCCAGCTGCATGCACACATTGGCAAGTGCTCAGCTCCGGGTTTTTATGTAGTCTGGTGAATTTATTTGGCATGAGAAGACTTCAGGAATGAAGTCTCAATCTGTGGACACAAGCAGCTCGCCTTCTTGTAGGATATGTCTCTTATCCTCGCTTCTCTCAGAAGTGAGGACTGAGTTCCATCTCCATTGCCTGTTCAGACACTGACCTTTTCCCTGGAAAGCAGGGGTGAGTTTTGAACTCTCTGGGATGCTCCTGTGGATCACACAGCATCACTCTCCGAGTGACTCAGCTGTCTCTGATAGGAGTCCCTGCTCAGAAGTGCTCTGGATCTGTTCTGACCTTTGCTAAGTGCTCTGGGAGTGTCACTGGAGCTCTTTGCATGGTTTCTGCAGCTCATGGTGTTTTTCAGTGTCCTCATGTTCCTTGTTGGTCTTTCACTCTGGCTTTGTGGGACATGGTTTTACTTTGACCAGAGGAGCCTCTGTGGCTCTTGCCCTGTTGACAGGAGCAGTTCTGTACTGACAGCCCACATTTCAAAGCAGGCCAGATCCACATCTCCAGCACTGGACACTTGCACTTAGAGCCCAGCTTTTCAAAGCAGCCCCACTTTCATCCTCAGACTTTTGTTATTACAATTGAGTGCCAAAACAGCTGCTGTTTTGCAGCTCCCTCTGGGATGCTAATGGCTGGATTTTGCTATGAGTTTGGCAGCTTCTTGGAAGGCTGAATGAGGTCTCAAAATATTTGAATTCATGCTACTTTGGTTCCAGAAGGTAAAATATACTGTGTGGCAGGATGAGTGTCTGCAAAGCTATTGATTAAGCCTGTCTGGCACAAACTGGCAGGAAGCAGGCTGGGTTATAGATGAACCTGCAGCTTTTCTTCCTCCCACAGGTCAAACTGAAGATCTGTAGCAAATCAGTAACCTAGGGCGGAATTCCTGTAGAAATTGCTTCTATCCCTTCAGCATACTGAAAAAGATGAGGTGGGAAAGCATCATTATTATTATTATTATTATTAATTACTCATCTGTGCTAAGGTAGAACTCACCGACTCTTGGTGACTGATTTCAAAGGGAATCCTCTGTAGGTAACAAGTGAGTAAGGAAGCTTTTGGAGAGTTGAAAGCTCACTATGGGTTACACTGTGTGTGTTCATTTGCTGTCCATGGCTGGAAGGAGCTGGAGAGGACTTTTTGCTCCATGAGAAGGCACTAAATTTATTTTGCTGGCTTACACAATGGATTGGATTCTCCTGTCACTTATGAAAACTTTGTAATCTTATCTGAGCTGCTTAATTTACTTCAATGCAAAAGAAGAGAGAATTCAGGCTGTTGCTGCTGTGAGAAGAGAGCAAGCAGGGGCAGTGTATATTTGTCTCCATCTTAGCCTTGTTCCTTGTTCTCAGCCCTTTTGTTAAGCTCCTATTTCTTGAAGGTCTTCTATCAATAAATAACTGTTTTCAGTATTGAAAAGAATGTGACTGAGAGGATTCTTTGCACAAAGATATGGTGGAAAGAGACTCCTCCCATTTGTGAAATGACCTTAAGCAGCCTGGCCTAGTGATGGACTTCTTAAGGGAAAGAGGAAGGAAATTGCAGGGCTCCAGCCCCCCTCCCATGTTAGATGGTGAGTTCCCATGTGATGGAAGAGCATCTGGTTGATTACACAACCTTCCCCACCAAAGCCGAATTCCTTGTGCCCTGCTGAGACCTTTACTGTAGGATTATTGCTGCAGCCTCACTGTATGGCCCTTACTTGGTCATTCTTCCCCTCCTGGCACTCCCTGCCGTGCGTCGGAAAAGCAGAAACCCCACAGTAAGGAAACAGCACAGTAAGGAAACAGCACAGTAAGGAAACAGCACAGTAAGACTTGCACGGAGTCCCTGGGTGGGGGCACTGGGAACTGGGGACTCTGGGTGTGCATCCAGCACACACAGGTGTGTGGTGCAGGTGACACGGCCTCTGTCCTAAGGGAAAGGTTTGTCATTTGTCTTTCTGCACAGTGAGTCACGGAGCAGCTCCCCAACTGACAGGGTAAAACATGGGGAGAACATGTGAGAACACAAAAACTTGTTCAAAGGAGGCCAACAGTAGACAATCCCTAGTTTAGCTGCAATTCCCTGTGGCTGGCAATGTCAAGGGGGTAAAAAAGACTATTTTTAATGCCCTCCCAGCTCAGCATTATAAATCAGCAACCTCTCTGATGTAGTTAGAGCACAAGTGGAAAGATGTTTTTCTCTTGTTGCTGTCCCAGGGAATTCAGTCTGAGATCTAAATGTCAGGGTCTGTCTTTTGTTTCTTGCTTGAAATGTGCCCTTATCTCCAGATCTGAGTGGGAAGTGTTTTGCCATCCCAACAAGCTTCTCAGAAATTCGAGAATGTTCCTGTATTCACGCTGAGCTGAAACTCATCTTCCCATGCTGTCTGCACAAAACCCGGGGCAAACACCCGTGCCAGCAAAAGGAGCAGCCTGGTGATTTTGGCAGCCACCTGGGACAGGGACGTGCTAGGTGCTGCTCTTGGTCCTCCCCTAGCAAGTGCTATTCAGGGGCTGCTCTTCCTAATCCAGCTGGGAGCTGGGAAGCCTTTTTTTACAAACACCTCCTTTAAAAATACCTACAAAAACGAAGCTTGATAGAGATCTCTTTCCTCTGCTCAAAATTCCTCTGTTCAAAAATTCTTTCCATTGAAGATTCCCAAGCAGTTGAAGATGACAAAGTTGCAGACAAAGCAGGCACCAGGGGAAGGCTTTCCTGGCCCATTCACAGCCTGGTTTTGGTTTCACAAGAAGAGCCAGCAGCTGCAGTGAGGTCAGCAGTGCTGGTCATTGCCAGGTAGAATAGCCATTTTTCTCATATCTGTTTTCTTTTCTATATAATTCCACTGCTGTCGTTCTGCTGGGCAGGAGTGTGAGGAGGTGTAACCCTGAGCAAGAGAGCCAGGCTGACAAGAGTCCCTCGTGTAAACACAGTCCTGGTGGGACACAGTTCCCAGTTCATGCTGGGCCTGTGTTACTGGCATGTAATGGCTTAGCTGTGCTAGTGAGGTAACAGACCCAGTTACTTAGTGCCTGAATCATACACAGAGGATTTGTTTACATGAACAACAAAGTCTTTGCTTGTCCTTTTAGTCAAAGAAGAGGCACTATGTAAATTGCATAATTTACCACTATTTAACTATATATCAATTTTCACCTTCAAAGGCCATCCAAGTGGTTTATTTACCATAAATTTAACCTTGGACTAAAGCTGAGATGCTTAGATACCCAACTGATAGGTACCTTAGAAATGCTAAGGCAGAGATAAAGAGAGCACCATCAGATTGAGGGAAATGAGAAGAACTGTCTGGCCCCTTCACAAATACTGAGGGTACACAATAGGGATCTTTGTGCTTGGGCTGTAGGCGTGTTGTCAAGGTAAATGAGACCTGGCAGAGGGCCCTATTGTCTCCTTTCCCACAACTCATTAAGATTTACTTGTTTTATCATCAATGAGTATAATAACCAGAGCTCTGATTATGCCACAAAGACATGCCAATGATTCATGAGACAGAGATTGCATTAGTCATCAGAAGGGTCTTCTCAAAGGTGTCCTCCTGGTCTGGTAGGAGGCCGGAACAACGTTTTGGAGTGGGCTGCTCAGCAGGGAGCACTAGGCTGGTATTGCACACCTGTGTGAAGCTTTTTGTTCTTTATCCAGCCCTCACCCCCTTAAGTTTATCCACCAGTGACACCCTTCCCTAATGCGCAGCATCAACACCCCCACACAGAGGTGAGTTGCAATAGGGCTGGAGGCTACTTTACCTCGGAGTCTTTGCCAGCAAGGATTGCAGCACATAATGAATCAGCTGGATTATGCTTACCTTGAACAGGTCTGCCAAAAACTCTGACCTGATTTCCTCTCCCCCCACTCTCATTTCATTGTGAGGAGCCAAATGGGCTCTGGATGCAACACAGTGCCACTAGCTAAGTTGCCAACCCACAAAATTTTGCAATAATACACCTTTGTCTTTCAGTATCATCTCTTATCAAACAGTTCAGAGTTATTGTTACACACCTCAGTGCCTCAGTGCAGCAGATAAGTGCTGTTCCCCAAGCTACAGAAGGACCAAATGAGATACTGAAAGATGAACAAGATCTCAGAGTAACTCAGTAGTAAAAGTAAGACCACGCTGGGCTGTTCTGCCACATGAGCTATTTGTGAACATACATCCAGTAATTCCCAGGTGCAATATAGTACATGAGATCTCAACGCTCTCATTCTCTGTGCTACTCCACAATTCACTTGTTAAGGAGGCAGTGAAAGATCTGTGATCTACTTCATTCAGTGGGGCTTGTTCCTCAGCAGATGGAAGTTCAATACAGCTGTCCCAGCACTTTCACCTTGAGCTCAGTTCCAGGGAACAGTTGCCACTGGCCATGTCAAGCCTTGACAGAACCCATTATAGATGTGAATTTAGAATACATGCTTGAACATATAACCTGTAATATTGGAATACTGCATTTAAACATTGCCCTGTCAGCAGAAGGGGAAACCTTCTGTGAAACCTTTACTCTGTTAGCCCGTGTTTGTGTTCCTAGTGGTTATTTTGCTGGAGATAATGCTTGAAAAACAGAAAATGTACCATGCTTATTTCTCCTAGTTTCTAATTGAACTAATGGATACCTAAATATTGAAGAGTTAATTGCATAAGGGCAATTGTAGGGCTTTGTCCTCATTCCTTCTGACATGGAAAACTGTGCAGCAGTGTCCTGTTTCGTGTCTGTTTGGTTTTAATACACACGCAATCCATAACAACATTCATGTCCGAGACAGCAACATCAAAGGGGAGGAGAATGGAACAGAGTGAGAATTGGGAGGATTCTTAGTTCCCGGGGAGTTTTTTCCACTCTCTTGGACTCAACCACAAACCTCAGCAGTTCAGGGTCTCTGCAGTCCTGTGGTCCCTGTCCCGGATAGGGGGAGCTGGGACCAGCCCATGGCACTGTGTGTGACACTGTCTGGCACAGCACAGGGTGGTGTGGGACAGGACTCAGCCCATCCCACAGACCTGGGATGGCTGCAATCACCCCCAGTTAATCCCTCCTCTTTAAACTCTGGGCAGTCCTTCATGCCTGACCCGGGGGCCATGGGCTCAGAGCTGGCATTGCCCTGAGGAGCACAGGGCCAACCGTGCAATCGTTAACCCCTGCCTGGGTACAGAGAGTCATTTTGTGACACCACTGCAGCACGGAGGAACTGTGGAAGTAACTCTTACAGATGGATTTTTATGAGACACGGGGAGGATATTTTTTTAAATGAAATGAGTGTAGGATTTTCTTTGGTGTTTCTTTATTCAGGGGAGATGTTTAATATGATGTACTGTGTACCTCTAGCTCACACATTGAAATAATAGATGTTATGTTAGATAAAAACATAACATCTATTTTTGAGGATTAACTGTCTCCCAAACATCTTTAAAATCATGTAAGTGTTCATAACTGAACTCTTTTCTCGAATAAGATAAATTGTTTATTTGCATGTATTTGGATTTTTATAAACAAGTTAATTTTTGAGGCCAGTGCTGCATAACTTTGCCAGAGAAAAAACTGACAAAGAGCTTTTTTATAAGTGATTTTTACATCAATTGTTTCAGCAGAAGTGAAGTAACTCTCTGAAACAACCACTTGCAGACTTTTCCTTCCTGGAAGCCAAGCACTGGACAGTTTCTTTGCAAGCATGTACTGCACTTGGGCCTTGTCAAAATGAATTCAGGAACTGAATGTGCATTTTTTTATCCATACGAATCTTAGCAAGACAGTGCTTTTCAGAATAAATGTCACTTGAGACTATTTGCAGTAAAATCATTACATTTTTTCTCCACATACACTCTAAAGCTTTTGTGTCAGTAAGACTCTATCAATGTTTTTTTCAGTCAGGTGAAAAACATATTTGTAATAATATGCAAACTATAAGTAGGCAACACCTCACACAACACAGTCTACAGTGCACCAACCACCTCCCAGGATGTCCAAAAGGCTCTGTAAAACAGCACAAACTTGAGGAATGTTTGCAGGACAAATCAAGTGAAATTTTAGGTAAAGATTCTGCTCAACATAGAAAAATTTGTCCTGTTTTTTTTTGTGGGACGAGACGGCCTTTTGACCAAGAATTCTACCAAAAGTTTTAATTCTGGTGAAATATAACAATCAATCTTAAATATCAGAGTTTTGGCACCTGTGTAGGTTTTCCATTTCATCTCCCGGGTCAGTTATATCTGTGCATAATTCTCCCCACTGGAGGGTTAATAGGAGTGTGTTCCTGCCTACAGATCACTTTCAAAATATTTACCCCTGCTTAATTAGTGGTGTAATTGGCACTGGCCATCAAATACATGGCTCTGAACAGATAATTCCTGCAGACCCTTCGGGATGGCTGCCAGAGTATTCCTGATGGAACACGCCATGGCTGGAGTTGTACCAATGTGGGAATTCCTGAGCATCCCCCCATAAGCCTCAGGTGCTTTGCAAACTTCAGACTGTTCAAATAAAAAAAAAAAGAAGAGGACATTTCAGAGGGGAATGGGACCTGTTTGGCAAGGGACCTTCCAATCTGTTGACTCCTCAAGGTTTTGCAATCCCCGGGATGCACCGCGTGCTCTTTTCACTGTCGTCTTGTCCACCGACTGTGGATGTGAAAAACATGGAAGAGCTCTGCACTGAGTCACACTGCAATCTGCTTAGTCCATCAGGCTGGTATGCCAGGCTGGTTGAGTTCTTCTCTTGATAAGGGTAGCAACAGAAAAATAGATAGCCAGAGAAATGAGGGATGGGGAGAGCCACAGCAAGTGTCGGGCTTGCAAATGCTGCAAGACACCTGGCCCAGATAACCTGGAGCATGCCTGAGCTGGTGACAGTCTGGCCCTGGCCATCTCATCTATAGCCTGAATCACTGTGAACCCCAGCAAAGGTAACAGGGTTTCATTTGACCCACACAAGTCATCTCTGTAAGTGGAGTGAGATAAACCACGTGGAAAGTGCTGTGAGGCAGCAAAGCCAGGCAGAGGAAGGTAGGGCGGGATGACGCTGACCCAGGTCACATCTGGGACCCTCTGCCACGTGTCTGGACATGGGTTTTAGTGCTGCAGCCTGGCAAACACTGTCCCTTCAGTTAGGCCATGTGCCTCAGATTTGTGCTTTTTATTCTCACTTTTTATTCTCTTTATGTTTTTTATTTGCATTTTCCCGAAAACTACTGGGAAAATTCCAGCCACCTCTGGGAGCTGAGGAAGGTCCTAGCTGGCATAGTGAGACAGAAATCAATTGACTCTTTTAGAGTTGTACTCGCTAATGCCAACAATGTAATTTGTTTTATTAGTCTGTATGGGCTTGATCTAACTCTTCCTAAAGTCAAGGAGTGAATGCAGAGCCTGTCCTGACAATCAGCCTTATCACCATCAGGAGAGACGGGGCTCACAGCATTTTCTGTCTGCTGCCAAGAATTAATTGTGTTCAAGTTAATGCCTGAGTTAAGATTAAGCTCTGCTTGATTGACAACTATTTCTATGGAAGGAAGCATAAACCATGAGCAGCTAACTCAGAAATTAGCCATTTTGTCTGGATCATTTTCTGCAGATGGAAAAAAATAAAAAAATCCTGCTTCACTGGTGTATTGAAATGCAGCCCAGCATGTGCCAGGGCTCTGAGCAGGTGTCCCCTGCCCAGAGGAGCCATGGCTGGCACTGAGCAGCTGTTGGGACAGTCAGGAAAAAGGGTTCCTTTGGTGCCAGCCGAGGAATGGGCAGAGCAGGTTGGCAGGGGCAGGGAACACTGCAGGGATCCAGCTGGTGTAGACAGTGAGCCCTCTGGGACAATGAGACAGGCTGGGACTGACTGGTCATAAAGGGGCAGAGCAGTTGGGGAAAAATTCAGACTTGAGTCATCACCATACCTGTGTGTAGGAACAAAGTCTCCAAGGGACAGAATGGAGCCTGGCTGGGGACAGATTAGGAACCTGGAGAATGGGAAGATGTAGCAGCAGTGGTTTAGGGGTAGACAGTGGCTGATGTGAGTCTTTACACTGTGTGTCCAGTGAGGTTTCCCCACTGCCTTGTAGGTTCTGTGATGAGAATTGCTTTGCAGTTCAATAATAATCAGAACTTTAACATTATAGCCCTTAACAATAAATTAGGTGGCTCCCTGTTTCCTATTCTTGGTATATTCTTGGGTTTGTGCCAGGTCTAAGGTAGGTCAGATTAAGCATTCAAACGCTTCAGCAGCTCGATTCTTTGTGCCCAAATGGTCAGAGAACATTAGAACATTGGAACACAGAGCACTGGAGGGATTGGAAACAGCAGCACTTCCGAGAAATATTTCCTTCATTGTAAATGTATTTTGTTGTGTTTTTTTTGTTTTGGTTTGTGTTTTGAGTTATGAATACAGATGCAGGGACAGTTCCTGGCTCAGAGCCTTTGGCTGGTACAAACTGGGCAGGGATTGCTCTCCTCTGCTCAGACACACAAAGGACCCGAAGTGCTCCTTGTCTTTGCTTTGTCTTGGTGCAGTTGTTGCAGATGCACAGGGCGTGTTGGTGCTGGGCCTTGGGGGTGAGTCTGTCCAGGAGCTGGACCAGCCTGCCTGACACCCTCCTGCTACCTGGGCTGGCTCTGTTGGAATAAGCAGGGATTTTTTTTTTTCATTACAGATTATTATTATTTACAAGTATTATTATTTCAATTCAAAGTGCAGCTTAGCAATTGGAACATTTCCACTTCTCCCTTGGCTCAGTATCTCATGGCATTTCTGATTAGACTGTCGGGAGGGAACAGAAGGGACCTCACAGGCAGGGAAAGGCATCAGTCTCACTGAGAAGAGCGTTTACGACCCCCAGATTGCCCAGTGCCTCGGAGCAGTCGGCTGTGCCAAGGCACAGCACAGGCACCTCCAGGCTCCTGAGCTGAGCACTGCCGGCCCCAGGTCAGTCCAGCGGTGCCTTTGGAACACGCCCGGGGGTGGTTGTCTGGGAGGGAGCAGGACGGAGCGGCTCCTGCTGCCTTTGTGCAGGTGGTACCGCTCCCTCCGGCTCAGGCGGAGGCAGCAGCGCTGATCAGCCCAGTGACAGCAATCCCTGGCAGCGCCGGGAGGACTCCCAGGAGCTGGGAGCTGCTCTCCCACCAGGGACAGCGGGTTCGACATTGCCTGCCGAGTGGTGGGTACCAGCTTTGAACTGCAGCTGGTTGGAGACGCGCAGCCCCAGTTAAATCCCAGTCCCTCCAGTCCCCTGCCTTGTGAGTGTGACTGCCAGACACGAATCTTCTCCCCAGCTGGGGAGGGCCGTGATGTATCTGCTGCTGCCTGGGCAGCTCCTTGTTGCCACATCCCGTTTTTCTTCACAGTGTTCAGGCACACTGGAAAGGAATTGAGAGTGGAAATTGCTGTAAAAGGGCTGTGCCTTCCCTGTCTCTCCTGAGGGATCCGGTTCAGAATGTCCAGCCTGTTTGAAGCCTGAGCTCTTCAGGCAAAGAACGTGTATTATCTAGTTTGTATTTTATGGCAGTATATGAATGTTTTGTTATAATAACAACAACAACAATAATAATTAGGGCTGTGAGAGCCCTGGAGGGCTGGAAAGGAACCAAGCCCTGCAGGTTCTCTCGGATGTTCAAGTTTGACGAGGTTGAACCATCCAGGTTTAACCCCCATGGTTGGTGCCCTCTCTCACCCTACTGGCTACCATTACCACCAGGAAGTCTGCTCCCGTCCTCCACATGTCAGCTGGGAACTGGGATACCCTGGGGCTTCTCAGGGAGGAACCCACAGTTACTGGGGAGGATGTGAGCGAAACTCACTGAAATTTCGTGAATGTGGGATGAGGGTCGTGAATCATCAGACCTTCAGCTGAGGCCAAGGCTGAGTGGGTCTGAGTGAGCCACACTGTGATCTGGGATTGCAACACTGTCCTTTGTCCAGGGAGTGCTTGGAGATCTCTGGGTGAAAGTCCCCCTTCTGTGTCACTCTAAAAGCACTGTGAAGGCACTGAAGCTGACTGTGTTAGGTAGTGCTGGAGGTAATGGAAGATGTCCTCTTGCAGGACCTCAGCTCATGTCTGTGTTTCCACCTGCTGTCTGGGTGACAGCAGGAGCTGGAACTGATACTGAAACACGAAAAACAAAATTTTTTCAGATCTCCACACAGAAAACCTTTGTGGGCACGGAAGGTCAGATGTTGCTGATGCATCAAAGGGCAAGCACTGCTTGTGTTTAAGGGACTGTGCTGAACTGAGGCACCATGTGCATTTCCCAACAAGGCAGCCTAACAATCCCTGTGTGGGACAGGGGTCCAGGCACTCCTGGGTTCTCCTGAGCACTAATCCCAATTCCCACAGTGTTGCTTCAGCTAATCGCTGCCTCAGTTTTCCTCACTTGTAAAATGTGGGGGTAATAACTGTGCATACCTCAGAGAGGGCTGTGAGGATTCATTAATTAAACGATGTTCGGGAAGTGCTTTGAAGATGAAAAGCCCTATATAAGTGCTGGGTGTTACTAATGCTTAGTGAGTACCTGCACAGCCACAAGCAGGGTGTGCCTGCAGGAAGCAGAGCCATAGGCTGAGGCTTATGGCTAAGTGCCTTAAAAATAAATATGATCAGTAAATGCACTGGGGAGGCCAGCTTCCCTCTCCTCCCCATTGGGCTGAGCTCCCACCTCAAAGGAACTAGGGGTTTTCTTTGCCTCCTCCCCTTCTGGAGAACCGAAAGAGGTTTGGGAGCGCTGAGGAGAGAGTTGTGCTTGGACTCGTGGTGGTGATGCTGGGAGTTGAGACATCACAGGCAACCGGTTTGCTCAAAACCCAACAAGCACAAAAATCTACATGTTCAATGAGAAGTATTGTCCTAACAGGTACCAGAAGTCCAGGGGAGCGTGGGGGTAGGAGAACAGCAACTCTCACAAGTCCACTTTGCCAGAAGAATGTGTTTCCATGAGCGTGAGTGCCAGGGCTGCACACACAAGCAGTGTCCTTGTGAAGACAAGCAGGTGGCCAGCTGTGCCTGGAGTCTGTGACTCCCTGTGCAGTCATGCTAATGACATGCATACTTTAAGGAGACGAAGGCAAATCTGTACTTGCTGCTTCCTATGCGTGTTGGAGTGAAAACATAGATGCTGATTTCCTCTTCTTCTCTGTGCCCCTGGAAAACCTAGCATTTAATATCCACCTGACTAAGCAGAAATAAGAGAAAAGGGATTTTTTGATTAGGTTAGTTGTTTTTAATGACAGCCTGCCACATTTGACAGATCCCGCTTGTGAAGCCTCAAGACAAGCAAACTTCTCCTTCAGATATACTGTGTGTGTTTCCGTATTTTGTAAGCTGTGCTGAAGTTTCATTTTCTGAATTGGGCAGGGAGGTCATTTCTTTCACTGTTCTCTCCAGGTGTCTCTGGGAATGACATGCCTAAGCAATAATGTATGACCTGGTGGAGGTGTTCAGGTGGAACTAATGGCAGAAATTGGTAAGGTAAATGCTGCATTTACTAACCTAAACTTGGTTATTGAAAACTGACAATTTAAGACCAAAGGTTCCTGTGTAAAATTGAGGTAAAAGCTGGACATTCTTCTGAGAGGAATGTGTAAAGTGCTTCAAAAGGACATGGTAGTTATTGAATGATTTATAACACTAAAATTCATCAGATCAAGTATCATTGGTTCTTTATATTCTACAATTACACAAAAAAGAAGATGTAAATACCTGAGTCATAACTGAGGCTGAGGCCAGAGGGTATCTATCACACAAGGAATTCTTACTGCTGGGCTGCTGAAGGGATCAACAGAAATAAGTAGATGTTACAAGGGAAGGACAGATGTCCTGGGCTGGAGAACAATCCCTGCTGTAGGGAGCAGCCAGTGATTAACAGGTTCTGTGCAGTCTGAAGGGAGTTTTATTTCATCCTTCCTGGAATGCACTCCTGGTTTGGCCCTTATCATAAAGCCTATCAGGCAGCTTGGGAACACACTGGAACATGCTGAGCACCAGGCTGGGACACAGGCTCACCACCACTGGCAGGCTGAGACTTTAAATCTTCGTGCCTCAGTTTACCCATTGATTAAGATGATAACCTTCCCAGAGTGTTGTGGTGATTAATTATTAATGTTAGTAAAGGGGTTTGAAGATGAAGAGTGCTACATGCTGGCTAAAGATCTTAATTACCTCAGCCTCATGATGAAATCTTTATATTTACATAATGAACCAGTCACGGAAGAGGTACAGAGATGGTCTCTCCTGGTGAACAGATTCTTATAACTCAGTTATCTCAGCCACTGTCATTATCTAAATCAAATCCTTTTTTCCATGGGGAATCTGCTTTTGGAGTGAGCAGAGCCCACATGCTCCATGTGAGTCTCCTGGGATGGCAAACAGCCACAGTACCTTGGCTAATTTCAGTCCCTGCCCATGAAACTCACCTCACCCAGAACTTGTTTCAACTTCTCCAGCTGTTCTTGGCATGTGTTGAGATTTCATAAAGTTGATGCCATCAACTCCCACACATATGGCAAGAGAGAGTGAGAGAGAAAACCCACACACAGTAACTAATATATAGGGAGAAGAGGTATTTGCATGGGAGAGCACAAACATGAGGCTTTTCCAGCCGGCTCCGAAGGCTCCTGACTGCTAATGCCGAGATGCAAAGGGATATGCAGATCAGGGGGGTGACTCAGAGAGTCCTTTTCAATGCACAACTCCAGGAAGATGCAGGATGCTTCCAGCAGGGCCACTCCATGAATTTTATGGTCAGCTGGGTAGTTTTTGCTGCTGTCCACACCGTGGTGTGCAGCAGTGTCTGCGCTGGGCAGGGAGCACCTGCTGGGCTCACAACTGGAGCTGTGGTTGCAGCTGCTTTCTGAGGGACTGCTGAGAGGTACTGAAGGTGACACATGTCTAGGCCCCTGCAGAAGATGGGAAGACTTTCTCATGGTCTAGATTCAGAATTCAACCCCCCCTTTGAGTTACTTTTGTTAAGACATTATACCTGTGGTGCAGAAGTTTTCTTTTGTAAGCAAGTACATGATTTTTCAAACTTTCAGTGATACTTGTTTTCAATCCATAATTCATTATCAAGTTGACAGCTAATTATTATTAATTTATAATCTCACCCTAGTTTCAATAGGAAAAATCTGGAAACTGCTGGCAAGGGAGGGTTTGAACACAAACACAGAGTGCAGGCAATAACACCCATTTCCATACTCACTTTTAGATCTGGGCAGATTTCCAGGATAATCCACATTTGTCTCCTGGAGACAGGACTTCAGGAGAAGCATAGCTTTTTTCAGCACTGAGCAGTCACGCCAAACTTTTTGTTGGAGTTTGGTTTGCCTGTTATGAGGCAACGAGTTGAGGTATTGGGATAAGGCAAGACTGGGAACAATACCAGGACTCCGTGCCACACACGGTTCATTTTGAACAGGGACGAATCTCCAGTTCCTCTGCTCATCACCCTCCAAGTCACCGGGTGTGAGTGGACCCCGGACATGTGTGAGACTCAGCAGCTCTGTGGGGATGAGGCTCTTGGCAATGTCCTCCCTGGCCAGTCTCTCACCAGCTGAGACCAGAATCACTTCTTGGAGCTCCTCAGGCTCGTGCACCTGCCGTGTGCAGCTCTGGGGGATCCAGCCCATCAGCTGCAGTCACTTCATTAGTCACTAATGGGCTGCACACTTGCAAAGCATTTACATTTATTTTATAGTGATTGAAAGACTGTAAAGACATTTTGCTAATTATCCCATTGCATACCCGGCAAGCCCTGCAAAAACTTGGCCACACTGTGGGGTTTATTGGACACCAAGTATCAGGCCTTCCATTTCCTCTTCTATTTATATTCTCTGTTCTAATGGAAACCACAAATCTTTCCAGGTGACTTGTTTATTAAGTGAATTTAGAACAGTTAACATTTGCATTTATTAATTTTCTAGAAAAACTGGTATTACTAGTTACTAGGACTCTAACTGCTATCTCAGATTTCACTGGATACCAGCTGCAAATCTTGGTAATAGGACTTTGGTGATGATTAAGCCAGTGACATGATTTTCAGTGGCGTGGAGCACCTGCAGCTGCCTCTGGCTTTGCAGTGACCTGTGAGGACTCAGCACCTCGGACAACACCTCCACAGCTCCTGGGCACAGCCAGAATAAATGCAAAAAATCTATAGGACCAGATTCTCCCGCCTGGGAGCACAGGAAGTGACTGCTGGTGTAACCTGGGTGTGCTGTTGGTGTAACCTGCTCTGACTACTGAGAGCTGCGAGGGAATGGCACGGCTGAGTTATTCCTAGGAATCGCATGTTTAAGCAGAACCCGAGAGCCAAGTCCTAAAGCTACTCATGTCCCAATGAACTGATGAACATGAACGTGAACTGATTGTATTTTTAATATGAATGTTTGGGTTTCTGAGCTCAGGCACTGAATTGTGATATGCCCTTATCTGAAGAAGTATCTGTAGTACCTTCTCCCCAGGGTAGGACTCACAGATCCCTCTGTACCCTGGAGTTTTGTTCTATATTTCCTTGATTGCATGATCAGAAATGCTCTTTCAGTAATTTCATCGCATTTCTTTTGAGTAATGACAGATCTTTTCTCTCTACAAAACAACCTTTAAATTCTTGATTTCTTTTACTGGGTCACTGTTAACTCTTCTATGCTCTACATAATAACACTGGAGATTTTTTGTAGATAGGCATTCTGCCAGTCTCCTTCATAAAAATGAATTACATCTGGAGCAGGTATGAACTTGGAACAATTCCTACCTCCCAGGTAAAACTACTCATCTGATGCGTGAGCATACCATGAATCCTGCACAGACTGAAGAGGCTGGGAAGGAGAAAGGGAATTTTTCTAATCCATATCTGAATTTCTTCTGGTGAAGGACATGTACAACCAACTGCAAGAAAACAAATGATTGTTCTGATTATTTTCCACTGTAGGAATAATTGGTAACATTGTTCTTCTTGGCAAAGATGAATAGTTGGAACCAGACTATTTCACAGAGACAAAATATCCACAGGGAGAGATTTTTGAGGCAGTCATAGGATGCACCCTACAGAGTGTGATTCTCATGACATTAAAGTGGCGCTAATGGCATTGCCATTAACTTCTAATGGAGAAAGAAATGGACCTGATAAACACAGCGTAAGTGTTCTGTGGAAGGGGAAATAAAAATATCACATTTTAGGCAAGGTCTGGCTCTCATTGAAGCCAAAAGAGTTGAACTTACTGAACTTATCCAAAACAGGAAAAAGAATTTATGACTGTGGAGGACGAAGAAACACTGCTGTGAATCTGAGCTGCTGAATAACTCCATACCACAGAAGAGATCCCCAGAGTTTTGCAATAGTAACTGTTGTGTTACTTTGTGGAATTTTCTGATCCTTTGATAATGTTTCCTCCTTTTAACAGCAAAATCCACACTGCTTCTTGAAGGCTTTTAGAATATTTTTCCTTATGCTTTTATCCTAGAGAAGGCAGGACCACATTTGGTATTTAGGACAGGGAGCTGGCAATCTGGATTCTTTTCAGCTTTGTCACTAACCCGTGGTATGACTTTGATCTCCTCATTGTGCAGCACCACGAGGAGAAGCCATGGGGAGTCTCTCTGTGCCTCAGAAAGGGTCCTGTCTGTGCCCACCAAAGGGACCAAGCTGTGCAAGCTTGGCATTCCCACCTCCTGCACTGGTTCTTTGCAGCCTGGCAAAACCTATTCCCACTTGCAGAGCCTCATGGAGCTGTGCTGAGGTTCTCAGGGTTACATACATGTGGTGCTTTGACAGCCTGTGATCTCCCTGGAGCTGTAACACCACAGCCTTTGTTTCACTCACCTCTCCCCCTGGCCAAGCAAAGCAAGTGTTCCTTCAGAAACAATTAAAATTAAACATTTAGATACCAGACTGGGAAGAAGTAAACAACTAAAATGTAAAGTAAACAAAAAAAAATTCAATTCTGGCTTAAATTTTGCAACCAGAGGCCAATGTCTTAAACTCTTTTCCCTGGAATCTCAAGGAATGTCCACACGTTCGGGCACTGGGATCCATTAGTCCAGTCTTGGATATACACTGTGCTCTCCTTCTTTGGACAACCCTTTGAAGTTCTCCAAACTTCTATTTCCCAGAAATTAGGTTTTATAATATAAATGGGTCTCTAATTGGCTTTTACCAAAGCCAGCAGCAATGGATATTTTACCAGTGGTTCCTCTGGGTTTCGACCTAATTGACCAGAAGGTGTGTGACCTCTATAAATACACCTCTGGCCATTCCTGGGAACCAGGTGCCTTATTATTTCTCCCTTCCTCCCAGCCAACCTTCTGGCTACTGCTTCCCACCCACTCTGAGCTACTCCCTTTATTTCTTTATACAGTTATTAGTCTTATGCAGGACACTGGTTATAGGCAGATTCTATTAACTCATGACTTGTGGTGGCACCAGTTTCCTACAGAGACCTGTATATGCTGATCTATATAGATCATTGATTGGTAACAAGTTGCTCTGAGAGGACTTGTCTATGACAGCAGTAACTCCTCGGCTTCAACCTCTGTCCCAGTCACTTAGGCTAAAACCTTCAAACCCTTCAAAGACCCATCATTTTTAATGTCTGCCTTGAAATGAGTCACTGAGCACCTCGAGGTTCAATTGGCCCTATTTGGTTTGGGAGCTTGTCTTGATGTGTGGCAGCTATCCCTGGGTACCTCGAGATTCCCCCGAGTGCTTGGATTTGGGGTACTTGCTCTGGGGGATGTACACACTGGAAACAACAAGCTAAATAAAAACATGGGCTTTTTGTCAATGCCTTCAACTTTAAAATGGGACTTTCAGTTTCTAAAGGCTGGCAGGGAGTTCGTTTTGAGTCAGTCTTTGTGTGGTCATTTTCATTCTGGAATGAGACTGTTCTTGCACAGAATTACACTAAAATGTGTTGTCAAGAGACATTGTCTTTTGTTTCCATGAGTTTGCAAATATCCCCAAACAAGTTTGATGTAAGCCAGAATGTCCCAGCTTTTATCCCACCGAATAAAAGCATCTCCCTGAACACCACAAGCCCTCGTCTGACTGGGAGCTCCGGGAGCTGCCGGAACGGAGCACATTCCTGACCTGACAGTGCCAGGCTCCTTGCCATGGCCCACACAAGGTAGTTTACAGCTGCTTCAGGGGGTCTCCCTGTAATACTGCCACAACACCATGTTTTGATGAGACTTCAATGAACTTTCTAAGCTGCCTGAATTCCTCTGATGAAGGGCATTGTATGTGTGCAGTTTGTTTGTATTGTTGCCTAATTATGAACAGCAGTTAAGACTTCACACCTACAATTTGTATTCACAGTTTGTAAAATTCCCTTGCCTGGAGTTCTCTGCTACTGCTGCCAACAAGGTGTACAGCAAATTTGATTCTTTCCCTAAGTGCCCCAGAACAAAGCACTGCATCATTCTCACGTCTCCAGCTGACAGAACAAGGGCCCAGAGCTGGAGGAGATGACTCGAAGCCACTGTGTCTGACATGTCCCTTCACAGGGGTTGAACACACCTTAGCACAGAGAATGGAAATGATAGTGCCCAGCATCCAGCACGTCCCACCAAGCCTGATCTGCACATCCTCAGCCCACGAGTGAGCTCTCCCACAGGAGCGGGCCCGGCTGGGGACTCCCACTGGTTGCAACACTGCAGGGAGATGATTTGACACAGAAAATTGTTCGTGTGGGGACACTCTTGTGTTTATTCAAGGCTGTAGTCCCCATGTACCATCAATTCTCAGTGACCTTCCCAGGAACTGGCACTGTTTAGGGCTTCATCATGTCCCATGCCTCAGTCCTAATCCATCTAACTATGTCAGTTATTCCCTTTAAGTGATTTGCGGAGTGGGTAACACATCAATTACATTTATACACCTCTAATCTACAATTTACGTGTACTTTAAAACCATTGCTTTGAAAACAACTCTCTTGGTGAAGAATAAAGCCAGTGCTACTTTTTCTCAATTTTTTTCCTGGTGCTGCCAGGTTGGGTCACGTTGGGCAACCCGTGTGCAAGGAGGGAGCAGCAGGAACGAGCAGTCAGTCCAGCTGGGTGATGGCACTGTTTGGGAGAGCTCCCCAGCACTGGGTGACACAGCAGCCAGAACACGCAGTTACTCATGGAAGTAGTTACCTGGGAGCCAGAGGGACTGACCAGGGGCTCTGTATTATTAATTTTATTGCTGATTCTGTACGTTATGAATCAGAGTCAGAGGCAAACCAGAACAAGGTGACATTGTTTGCACAAACAAAAAGCAACAGTCCTTCCTTCATGAATGCATTTCTAGAAAAATGCTCATTTTCTGACTCTGCTGGGGAGTTTCACAACAATATATAGGGAATATATTCAAATGGGAAAGTCTCCAAATGGTGACTGTAACATCAGTACAAAGCATTGTTAATAAATTAATTGACTTTGGTCAGTTAGAAAATAAACCTAGGCTCATGTTGTTTGAGTGAAACTCATTTCAGGACAGGCAACATCAAGAACACAAGTAGTATAAAAACTTCCACACGATAAATCAAAGAAGAAGAAAAGTACAAGGCTATTAATGCTCTACTATAACATTCCTCACGGCCTCTCTGCAGTGTGGAGAACTGCAAGCCAACATTTTTCAACTGTCCTAAAGAATGTGAAATGTAAATGTTTAGAAGAATGTTTTTGTGCCAAGCTGAGAGTGATCATAAACATCGGCTCGTAATAGAAACATTTTAAAAAGATGCTCTCCTTGCTGCCAGCTTTTGAGAGCAACACCATGTAAATTAGATCGGAGTCTCCTTGGGTTCTTGACACTCCATTGCTGCCTCTTATTTGCCAAAAAATTGTTGGATTGATGTTATGCTTGAACTTAAAGTATGAACTGCAACTGTATTAAATATGCTGCTTAAATGTCGTGTGGATAAACAATAAATCACCTGCCTGGGATTCACTTTGGGGACAGGCCTAATGGAAATCTTGAAGGAAAAGAACTATTGCTTTGATTATGACACTGTATTTCTGTGGCAGCACAGATGTGCCTGGTATTTTCCTGCCAAGTGGAGTTTCTGGGTTCGTTGAGATGTAACTTTGCCATAGCTCATAACACACTAAAAGCAAAGCATGACTGACTCCTGAGTGTACCCACCCCACCCTCCTGCTGTGAGCTCTGTGCAGAGCAGGGGTGCAATAGTGCACACCTGTACACCTGAAACCCTGCTTCTGACAGCACGCTGCTTCTCCACAGTGACATCCTCCGTTGTTTATTATCAGATAATCTTGGCCAAAATGTTCAGATCTAGGAAAATCGAAATGCTTCGGTAACTATGACCAGTTTCAGCTGATGGGTTTATTTATATCACCCTGAAATTCCAAACAGATCTAGCATTTTCTAAGTGAAACATTTTAGCTTTGGGATTCAGTTTCCATTTTAGTTTAGTGCTTAATTATATTTTAGAAACACTTAAAGCAAAATTAAATATGTGAATCAAAGCATTTCCTTATGAACCAAAACATCTCTTTTGTCACTGCTGCTGGTGAATCCAATTGTTAGGAGACAGAGCCATCTCTGATCACAACCCAAACCATCTCCTTGTTTAATCAGTGCTCGTATTCTTCAGCCTCCCTCATTTTGGCCCATGACAGCAGATGGTTATTGATGACAAGATGGTTAGAGATGACATGGTTATTAGTGGATCATGGTTATGTATCTGTGCAGGTTTTATTTTGATAAAGGCTTTGAAATAACTTTGGAAAACTGTTCTTAGATAAACTCTCCAGGTTTTCTGTATAGTCTGCCACTTGTTTGGAAGAGGATTTTGAAAGGCAGAGAGAGCAGCTGTAGGTACCAACCCCAGGGATGTAGGTATGCAAAGAAGGACCACAAAGTCAGTGATGCTTTGGAAATCACACTGCTGAAATAGCAGTGCAGCCAAGTGCAATCATGGGATTTCATTTTCCAGAACAGTAAAACATTTTTGGTTCATTCTTTTCTTCCTTTTTTTTTTTTTTTTTGTTGTGCATTTGTGCTTTGGGATGATCACATGCTACATTTACAGACTACTTCTGCAAGTGTGGCAGCCAGGACAGTCCAGGTGCCCTGTTCTCCTCCCTAACCCCGTCTGAACCTGACTGGAAAACTTTTGGGGAAAAGCCAGGAGAAAACACACTGTCACCATAAGCAGGAGATGTTCTTAATGGATGAAGGAGACTGTTTGAATTCATTTCCCCCTTTTCTGTTTTGGTAGCTACAGGAACAAATATGATCTTTAGATGGAGTTAACAACTGTTACCTGTGTCAAAGAAACAGAGACCAAGAAGGAGCACGAGTGTTCTTGTGACTTTGCAAGTCAAGCCTCACGGCATGGAAAGGTGGGAAAGGACACAACAGCAGAGAGTAAGAGGATGTGAGCTGTGCTCATGATGAAATCACTGGGAATTTTGCCATGAAAGCAGAACTGAGTAGTTCTTTCAGGTATGGAAAGTACTGCGAATGACAAACCCAGAACTCCCATTAAGAGGTTAAGACAGGAAGCTGTTTTCTTCCAGGGATGAGGCAAGAAGCTGCAAAAGCTGGGTCCCTAAACCTGTGTATTCTAGCCAAGCCTTGACAGGAGTCTTGCTTCCAGCATCCCTTGAGGGTGTCTTTTAAATCCCATTAGTATCTATCATAGTTCTCCCACAGCTTCCTTGAGTTCCAGTGGCCTTCCCTCTCTTTTCCATCTGTTCAAGGACTGCACAGTGATCTGAACTACACAGCAGTCAGAGGATGTCTTTGCATTGTCTTTAGTAGCCTTTGAGTCAGAGCAGGGAGGTCACAGTTCTTGGGTTTATGGTTTGTTTTGCAGATAAATCAGGACATTTTGCTATTGCTTTGGTTTGAGCCCTGGAAATAACAGAAGCAGCAAATACATAAAACAAGGTTCATGCCAATAGGACAACCAAAAGAGTTTTTAGGTATCATCCCAATACAAACAGGATCTTAGTGGCAGAACTAGGAATGAAGGCTGAGTCCTGACTTCTCTCCTTGTGCTTTCACCATTCAATCATGCAAACTCCCCCAAATTATCATAAAATTGTGCAAAGCGTAACATCCAGCAGAGACCAGCTCTGCCTGGCTCCTATGAGCTTGCCAAGGCTGTTGGGATAGCGAGGGAAGAGACACACAATTCATTTTGAGAAGGTTTTTTTTCCCCCTGCTTTGTGGTGGTTTGTGAAATGCCGGGAAGGAACAGTACAATGAACAGAAAATGTTCCAAGGAAACCAGCCTTCTCCATGGCATTGCCCAACAAGCACCCAGTGTACCAACCACGGAGCTTTGCATGGGAGTGTGGGACACACATGGGACTGTGATTGCTGCTGGCATGAGGCCTCTCCTCCCTTCTGAATTCCCAGAGCAGAGAAAGGGCAGAGTATCAGAGCCTCTCCGTGCCTGGCTGAGGCTCTCCCTCACCTCAATACAAATGCAGGTGCAAAGTTATCGAGTCCATAATTTTTTTTGCATAATTTAGAGCCATAAAATGGAAGCTGCCTTTGAGCATTTGGCTCTTCCTCCCTTGCAAGTTAGGGCCAGATGCAAAAGAGGACTTAAGCACCTACAACTCCATAGGTTCCTCCCTGCTCAGGATAACATTTCTTCCAGTACCAGCAGCTTTATGTCTGGACATGCCCAGAACTGCTGTGATCTGAGCAGCTTAGTGCACAGTTCCCACCTAAAACCCACTGGGATCCCAAGACAAGTAAAGGAGCATCGATTTTCTCAGTCCAGCCAATTCAGATGGAATATTACCAGCCTAATACACTCCAGCAGGGCAAGTCCCCTCAGTGATACAGTCGTAGCCACTTTCTTTTACCCTTGACCAGGCAGGAGAGGTGCAGTCTGGCCAGAGGGTTTGGTTTGCACTGAAGAGCTGAGCAGAGTGAGAGTCATCCTTGACCGTTCTGTGTAAGGTCCAGGCTGGTGGGGTTGTCCAGGGGAATGAGCATTCCCTCCAGGACCGAGATTGGGAATCTGAAAGTTTCCAACACAAAGAAGAAACAAAAACTCAAACCCCTTTCAAGGAAAACATAAGTGTAGTGAATTAAAACAAAAACAAAAAAACCCCCAACCAACCAAAAAAACACACCACCAAAAAACTGAAGAAACCACAGTTATTTTGCTGGCTAATATCATAAAGACATGATGGTACTTGCAGCTTCCTGCTTGGACCTGGCTTGCTCCAAAGTTATTTTGTGTGTTAATCCTGTGGTTTAGATGATGAAGATTAGGTCTGAGTGAGCTGCTTCAGATAAAAGGGGAAATGGCAGCAACCAAACCTTCACCCAAACTCCAACCTAAACTTTTCTAAGCTTTGAATAAAATAAAAAAGTATTAACTTTTCTTTATTATTCTTTTGTTTTGCAATTAAGATTTTATTTGAAGGTACTATTATTCATCAACTACAGTTATTCATTCAAAGCTTTGGAAGTCCCAGTGTTGTGAGAAAGAGAACTGTTATCCCTGCAGACACAAAAGTACACATTGCAGGTTCACAAAAGTACATTTCTGTCCCTTCTCCTGAACTTGACTTTTTAATGAAACTGGTTTTTTTTTAATCTGTGTTACTTCTTCCAGTGTAACTGCCACCACACCATACAAGTTTCTGCCCAGTTTTGGTTTCTGTGCATCTTGACCTGGAATGTTCAGTTACAGATTTCCTGATAAAGATTCCAGTCAACAGCCAGTGATTTGGCCAATGTTCCTCAAAAAACAGGAATATAAAATCATGTTCCAAAACCCAAACGGAAATGTGTGAGTGGTTGATTCTCACAAAAAAAAA